>NW_026778942.1:0-177500 GCF_030144855.1 Hypanus sabinus
CCTGTCCCACGGGCGGGGCGCCCAAATCCCTCTGCCTTCGTTTCTCCTTCAGTTCTTCCAGTTTCTCCAGGCTAGGGAGACTGGTCAGGCCCAGCAGTTTCTCCTGAGGGCAGAGGAGAAGAGGGGTGGGAGAGAGGGGGCAGGGTTTACTAGTCACTCCTCCTCTCGTGTTCTTCCCAACCCCACCCCCATCCACAATGCTACTGGCAACAGTGGGGATCGAGACAACCTTGGCGAACTTAAAATGGTTCAATCCGAGGAAGTATGATGACTTCCATTCAGGAAACCAAACCTGGGTTTACTCATTCATTATGTGTCTTGTCGTATTAATGTGGGTGATCATGATTGTTCTTGGCAAAGTTTTCTACACCATTTTTCTTATGCCATTGCCTTCTTCTGGGCAGTGTCTTTAAAAGACGGGTGACCCCAGCCATTATCAACACTCTTCAGAGGTTGTCTGCCTGGCGTCAGTGGTCGCACAACCAGGACTTGTGATACATCCCAGCTACTCGTGATCATCCACCATCTGCTCCCGTGGTTCTCACGACCCTGATCGAGGGGCTAAGCAGGTGCTACCCCTTGCCCAAGGGTGGCCTGCAGGCTGGCAGAGGGAAGGAGCACCTCACACCTCCTTTGGGAGAGACGCATCTCCACCCTGGGCAAAACTATTAACAGTGTGGAGGAATGGAGGGACCTCGAGGTTAATATGATGGTTAAGAAGGCATGCGGCATACCAGCCCTTGTTATTTATTGAATTAGCGACCCACGCTGACCAGGCCCCTCCGGCTCCACAGCCGCACCCAGAAACCCACCTATTTAACCCTCGGACTATTTACAACGACCCATTGAGTGGTACGGCTTTGGACTGCGGGCGGAAACCCATGCGGTCACAGGAAAGCACATACAGAATTGCTTACAGAGGATGCCGGAATTGAACTCCAAGCTCAGACGGCTGGAGCTGGGACCGCGTTGCGTTGGCCGCTGCGCCACTGTGGCACCCCATTGATCGGGAGGACTGTGAGGTAAGGTAGCGAATCTATAAAACCCTGGTTAGACCACACTTGGACTGTGTTCAGTTCTGGTCTCCTCATTGTAGGAAGCCAGATTCTCCAAATCCTAGTAATTTTTTTCTCCCTTTGCTCTTTTTCAATTCCCCATTCCGGCCCCCTCATACCTCTTCTTCTCACCTGCCAATCACTTCCCCCCCTTTTCCCCCTCTCCTATCAGATTCCACCTTCTTCAGACCTTTACCTTTCCCACCTATCACCTCCCAGCTTCTTAATTCAACCCCCTCCCCACCCACCTAGCTTCACCTGTCACCTCCGAGCTATCCTCCTTTTACTTCCTTCCACCCACCACCTTCTTCCCCCTTCCCTTCCAGTCCTGACAGAGCAGAGGGAGTCAGCCCGAAACTTCGACTGTTTATTCCTCTCTGCCTGGCCTGCTGGTTCCTCCGGCATTTTGTGTGTGTTGGAATTGGACCAAGGGTATGTTTCCTTGGTGGACTCCCCCCCCCCCCACCCGCCCCCGTAACTAACGGAGCGTTAGATCCGGGATTCCCGCTGCACTCACTTGTAGGAAGTGGGTGGCCGAAATGCGGATCATCTTCTGGAGTTGCAGAGCCTTGGGATGTGGAGGGGGCCCCCCACTCATTCCCAGCGAGGCGATCTTCTTGCTGTAGGAAGCAGTGGCAGAGAATGAATGGCAGCGGTGGGGAGGGGATGGAGAATAAAAAGCCCAGCAGACAGGAGGCAGGAGGAAATGGGGAAGGAAAAGGGGAAGAGGAGCTGCCAAGGGAATTAGGAGTCCTCCCGTTGGAGCCGGTGACTAGTGGCATTCCACGGGGACCGGTGTTGGGACCTGCTTCTGCTCACGTTATATGTCAATGATTTTGATGGCTGAATTGATGGCTTTGTGGCTAAGTTTGCAGACAGATGGATTGGGAGAATGGGGGAAGAGGGTGAGAGAGGGGAGAGACAGAGTGAGGGAGTGAGACAGAGGGGGTGGGGGAGGGAAGGAAAGGGACACACAAGGGGCGACGCAGAGAGCTGGTCGTGGACAGGCAACCTACCTGAGAAGGTCGATGCGTTCGTACAGCTTCATCAGTTCCATCCTCAGCTGAACTGCCTGCTCCAGCCCGAACGTGCTCTCCCCCGCACTGCCAGGGGGCGAGAACAAGACCCCATCAGCCAGACCCCCACGCAGCCCGCGACTTCTCCCTCCCTCCTGTCCCAGCATCACCCAAACCTGTCCCGTCACTCTGGGTGGTCTGGGCTGCTGGTGCAAGTCTGAGGGACAGAAATCTCCTCTCTCAGCTCTCGCCTTGCTCACTCCCTCACTCTCCTTTCTTCCCACTCACAGGATTAGGTGACTGCCATTCATTCTCTCCTCCCATCTCTCTACCTCCGTCTCTCTCTGTACATCACCTTCTCCCTTCCCATTTTGCATGTGCCTGTGTTAATTATTTACTTAAGGTTCAACATGTAATACATTCAGAGATGCTCTTCTGCACACCACCGTTGTAATGTGTGGTTATCTGAGTTACTGTCACCTTCCTGTCAGCTTGAACCAGTCTGGCCATTCTCCTCTGACCTCCCTCATTAACGAGGCGTTTTCACCCACAGAGCTGCCGCTCACTGGGTGTTTTTATCTTTTGTTTTTCACACCTTTCTCTGTAAACTCCAGAGACTCTTGTGCATGAAAATCCCAGGAGATCAGCAGTTTCTGAAATACTCAAACCACCCCATCTGGCACCGACAATCACTTAGATCACATTTCCTCCCCGTTCTGATGCTTGGTCTGAACAACAACTGAACCTCTTGACCATCTCTGCATGCTTTCATGCATCAAGTTGCTGCCACGTGATTGGCTGATGAGACATTTGCATTAACGAGGTGTACCTGATAGAGGGGCCATGACCTCCAGTCAGACACACGTGCCGGAATTCCTCAGTCCCCTGAGCCTCTTGAAGAATGCAGAACATAGTACAGTACCGACCTTTTAATCAACTCCAAGATCAAATGAACCCTTCCCTCCCAAAGAACCCTCCATTTTTCTATCCTCCATGTGCCTACCTAAGAGTCTTCTAAATGCCCCTAACATATCTACCTTCACCACCAGTGCTGGCTGGGCATTCCACACACTCATCACTCTGTGAAAACAAAAACCTACCTCCCTCTACTTTCCTCCAACAACCTTAACATTGCTTCCTCGCATATTTGCTATTTATCCGTGGGAGAACAGTCTCTCGGTCTGTGTACACCTCTAACGAGTCACCTCTCTTCCGATGTCAGTATCATTCTGGCAAGTGTGAGGTGCTGCCATGTGGGAGGTCAAACGTGAGGGGGAAGGAAACGTACGGTAAACGGCAGGGCCCTGACCACCACTCGTGTACGGAGGGGTGTCCGATGTACAGAGGGCTCGGAACGACAACTGTGACCACAAGAAATGGCAGAGAGTTGTGGACACAGTTCGGCACATCACGGAAAACATCCTCCCACCCCAGTGACTCTGTCTCCACCACCCCAGTGAAGCAGCCAGCAGAATCAAAGGCCCTACCCACCCCAGACATTCTCTTTTCTGCCCTCTCCCGTCGGGCAGAAGATACAAAAGTCTGAAAGCACGTCCCACCAGGCTCAAGGACAGCTTCTCCCCCCACTGTTATAAAACTACTGAATGGTCCCCTAATATGATAACATGGACACCTAATTGCTTCTGACACCCAAGACCAGCTCCTGGCCTTCACATGTGGCTTAGCTACGAAGTCCAGTGGAAGTGTCTCTGCTGACAGGAAAAGGTTATTGGCGCCTCAAAGCCAGTCACTTGGGGCAGGTGGAGCTCGCGGTTGCCAGCTCATACAGGAGAAGGAAAACTCTGATCTCAAACCTCTGCTGCCTCGCAGTTGTACCCAGCATGGGGAAGGCTTCAGAAAACCCTGAGGGGAAGTCTGGAGTTGGATTCACGAAGGCAGTTCCTACATTGGACTCAACGCTGACTGGCAACTCCTGTGACGCTGCTGGTGCCAAACTATCGGAATCTGCCGTCCCTTTGGAACTGTCGGCTGCGTGGAGAGGGGGGAGTGTGCTGCACAGGCCAAAGCTTGCTCCCCGTATCGTACCGCCCTGGCTTCCCGACACGTAGGCGGCTGGGATTCAAGGTCGACCACAACCAACAGAGGGCCTCACATACTAACAAGACACAAGACAAGGTTTTCCCTGCACCTTGGTAAGAAATGAAAGAAACTAATCTCCAGGCTCCTGACTGGGGTTAAAGACATACGTGACCTGGCAGTTTGGCAACAGGTGTAAACACAGACACACCCAACAACCCCTAATGAACACTTACTTCAGAGAGTCAGCCATCTTCCCGTACTCGGGGGCCAACTCCTCCACCCGGACGATGCAGGAACGTAGCTTCTGCAGGGGAGGGACCGTGCAGACAGACAGGATCAGAGTAAGACCGAGTTTCCCCACCCACCCCGGTCAGGCCTCTGACCCCTCAAGGCAGCCGTAACGCTTCACCGGCACAATGACAGAAACCGCTCTCCGTGGTTGACCGCGCATGTCCTGGGAGGATGTGTGACGGGGGAGGTGTGGAGTGAGCGCCACCTGGTGTCTGACCCCGGGAGTGTGTGATGGGACGGTGTAGAGGGAGATTCACTCTGTGCCTGACCCCGGGAGCGTGTGTTGGGACGGTGTGGAGGGAGCTTCACTCTGTGTCTGACCCCGGGAGCGTGTGTTGGGACAGTGTGGAGGGAGATTCACTCTGTGTCTGACCCCGGGAGTGTGTGATGGGACGGTGTGGAGGGAGATTCACTCTGTGTCTGACCCCGGGAGAGTGTGATGGGAGGGCGTGGAGGGAGCTTCACTCTGTGTCTGACCCCGGGAGTGTGTGATGGGACGGTGTGGAGGGAGCTTCACTCTGTGTCTGACCCCGGGAGAGTGTGATGGGACGGTGTGGAGTGAGCGCCACCTGGTGTCTGACCCCGGGAGTGTGTGATGAGACGGTGTGGAGGGAGATTCACTCTGGGTCTGACCACGGGAGTGTGTGATGGAACGGTGTGGACGGAGATTCACTCTGTGTCTGACCCCGGGAGAGTGTGATGGGATGGTGTGGAGGGAGCTTCACTCTGTGTCTGACCACGGGAGAGTGTGATGGGACAGTGAGGAGGGAGCTTCACTCTGTGTCTGACCCCGGGAGTGAGTGATGGGACGGTGTAGAGGGAGATTCAGTCTGTGACTGACCCCGGGAGTTTCGGATGAGACGGTGTGGAGGGAGCTTCACTCTGTGTCTGACCACAGGAGAGTGTGATGGGAGGGTGTGGAGGGAGCTTCACTCTGTGTCTGACCCCGGGAGAGTGTGATAGGATGGTGTGGAGGGAGCTTCACTCTGTGTCTGACCCCGGGAGTGTGTGATGGGACGGAGTGGAGGGAGCTTCACTCTGTGTCTGACCCCGGGAGCGTGTGATGGGACGGTGTGGAGGGAGCTTCACTCTGTGTCTGACCCCGGGAGAGTGTGATGGGACGGTGTGGAGGGAGCTTCACTCTGTGTCTGACCACGGGAGAGTGTGATGGGAGGGTGTGGAGGGAGCTTCACTCTATGTCTGACCCCGGGAGTGTGTGATGCGATGGTGTGGAGGGAGCTTCACTCTGTGTCTGAACCCGGGAGTGTGTGATGGGACGGTGTGGAGGGAGTTTCACTCTGTGTCTGACCCCGGGAGTGTGTGATGGGACAGTGTGGAGGAAGATTCACCCTTGTCTGACCCCGGCAGTGTGTGATGAGACGGTGTGGAGGGAGATTCACTCTGTGTCTGACCCCGGGAGAGTGTGATGGGACAGTGTGGAGGGAGATTCACTCTGTGTCTGACCCCGGGCGTGTGTGATGGGACGGTGTGGAGGGAGTTTCACTCTGTGTCTGACCCCGGGAGTGTGTGATGGGACAGTGTGGAGGAAGATTCACCCTTGTCTGACCCCGGCAGTGTGTGATGAGACGGTGTGGAGGGAGCTTCACTCTGTGTCTGACCCCGGGAGAGTGTGATGGGACGGTGTGGAGGGAGCTTCACTCTGTGTCTGACCACGGGAGAGTGTGATGGGAGGGTGTGGAGGGAGCTTCACTCTATGTCTGACCCCGGGAGTGTGTGATGCGATGGTGTGGAGGGAGCTTCACTCTGTGTCTGAACCCGGGAGTGTGTGATGGGACGGTGTGGAGGGAGTTTCACTCTGTGTCTGACCCCGGGAGTGTGTGATGGGACGGTGTAGAGGAAGATTCACCCTTGTCTGACCCCGGCAGTGTGTGATGAGACGGTGTGGAGGGAGATTCACTCTGTGTCTGACCCCGGGAGAGTGTGATGGGACAGTGTGGAGGGAGATTCACTCTGTGTCTGACCCCGGGCGTGTGTGATGGGACGGTGTGGAGGGAGTTTCACTCTGTGTCTGACCCCGGGAGTGTGTGATGGGACAGTGTGGAGGAAGATTCACCCTTGTCTGACCCCGGCAGTGTGTGATGAGACGGTGTGGAGGGAGATTCACTCTGTGTCTGACCCCGGGAGAGTGTGATGGGACAGTGTGGAGGGAGATTCACTCTCTGTCTGACCCCGGCAGTGTGTGATGAGACGGTGTGGAGGGAGATTCACTCTGTGTCTGACCCCGGGAGAGTGTGATGGGACGGTATGGAGGGAGATTCACTCTCTGTCTGACCCCGGCAGTGTGTGATGGGACGGTGTGGAGGGAGATTCACTCTGTGTCTGACCCCGGGAGAGTGTGATGGGACGGTATGGAGGGAGATTCACTCTCTGTCTGACCCCGGCAGTGTGTGATGAGACGGTGTGGAGGGAGCATTAACATCAGTCCAGTCGATTCAAAGAGAGAGAGAGCTTTGCACAGCTCGGGATCAAGAGTTAAAAAAGGAGCATTCTGCAGGCCTCAGTGGACCAATCGATTCACAGCTCATTAGCAGGAGCTAATAAAACTGAAGTAAGTCAAAGCAGGGAGGCCGTTGTCTGAGTGGACCAGTGAGGAGAGGGAATGAGGCTTCAGCAAGGAGGCACAGGTCAGTAGCAGGTCAGGCTTTTGTGGTGGTTGAATAACAAGGCAGTAAATTACAGCTAATTAAATAAAGTCGGGATGCTGCAGGACCAGGTGAAGTGCTGTTGCTGCAGGATGTGGGAGCTGGTGCACCGCACTGTGGCTCCTGGTGACCACGTTGGCCGCAAGTGTTGGCTGCTCGAGGAACTCGGGCTCAAAGTTGATGACCTCGTATCTGAGCTTCAGACACTGCGGCACATCAGGAAGGGGGAGATTTACCAGCATTCTCTGCTTCAGGAGGTCATCACACCCATTAGATTAGCTGCCTCAACTTCAGTCGGGGACAAGAGAGTGTGACGGTGAGCGAGGTGGGTAGTAGGATCCTGGAGGATCCTCAGCCCTTGAGCTTGTCCAACAGGTCTGAGGTTCTTGCTCCCTGTGGGGGGCTGTAGAAGGATTAACAACCTATCTGTGGCATTGTAGTTCACGGAGCCATTTAAGTGGGGGCAGAGAAGAGAAATGTAGTGGCAATTAGGGATTGTATAGTCAGGGGAATAGACAGAGTCCTCTTTCGCAAGGATAGTGTCCCGAAATCTCTGTTGCCTGCCTGGTGCTCAGGTTCGGGACATTGGGAGGAGAAAGATACGGCTGTCATGGTCCATGTGGGTACCAACAATATCAGTAGAATGAGGGAGGAGGTTCTGCTGAGGGAATTTGAGCAGCTTGGGACTAAATTAAAAAGCAGAATCACAAAGGTGGTAATCTCCGGATTACTACCTGAGCCATGTGCAGGATTAAGAGTTACATGTGTGGCTGACGGACTGAGAAGTGGGTTTGAATTCATGGCAAACTGGTACCTGTATTGAGGAAGGAGGGAGATGTACCATTGGGACGGGCTCCACCTGAACCGTGTTGGGACCTGGGCCCCAGCCAATCGCATAACTAGGGCTGTGGACAGGCCTTTAAACTAAATAGTAGGGGGGGTGGGTTCAAAAGATTGGACGTATGGATAAAGTAAAAAAGAAAAGTGTGGATAAAGATAAAGAAAAAGTAAAAGAGAAAAGTAAGACTGGAGTGAAGAAAAGTCAAGTGTAAAAGAGTAAAAGATCACACGATTTTAAAAGGGCACTTTATTTGAAAGCCTGTAGTATTCGAAACAAGGTCAGTAAGCTTGGGGCACAAATCAGTCAAAGGGCCATTACAGAGACGTGGTTGCAGGGTGGACAGGATTGGGAATTAAATATCCAAGGATATTAGGTAATTTGCAATAATACTGAGAGATAATACAACACCTACGGAGAAGAATGTTGAGATTGGGAATAGTAAAGGGAGATAAATCACTGGCGGGAGTTGTCATCTGTGAATGCATCCGTGATGGCTTTCTTGAACAGCATGTTACTGAAACTACAAGGGAACGTGCTATCATAGATCAGGCCCTGTGCAATGAGACAGGTAGAATTAGTGATCTTGTAGTTAGGGATCCTCTTCGATCGAGTTTCTTATATAAATCCAAAACCAAAACCTGTGTATGATGCCTAAACAATGAGATGAGGATTTGGCTGGTGTGGACTGGAAACACAGGCGAGGTGAGGGACAATGGAAGACTTTCAAAGAGATTTTTCACGGTGCTCAACACAGGTATATTCCAGTTAAAAGCAAGGTCAGTAAGTGTGGGGAGAGCCAGCCTTGGATAACTAAAGAAATAACAGGAGGCAGCAAACTAAAAGCTTGTGCATATAAAGTCGCCAAGGGTAGTGGGAAACTGGAAGATTGGGAAAACTTTAAAAAGCAACAAAGAAACACTGAGCGAGCAATAAAGAAAGATAGATTATGGAAATAAACTAGCACAAGATATAAAAACAGATACAAATAGTTTTTATAATTATATAAAGCAGAAAAGGGGGGGCTAAAGTGAATATAAGTCCCTTGGAGGATGAGAAGGGGAATTGATATTGGGTAATGAGGAAATGGCCGAGGCTTTGAATGATTATTTGGTGTTGGTCTTCATGTCTAACATGCCAAAGAGAGATGTTATGGATGTGATGGGGGGGGTGAGGACCTCGTTACAACAGCTACACTAAAGAGGTAGTACTGAGCAAACTTGTGGGCCTGAAGATAAAAGTTAAGTCCCCTGGTCCTGATGGAATGCATCCCAGGGTACTGAAAGAAATGGCATAAGTTATAGTAGAAGCTTTGGTGATAATTTACCAAACTTCTCTGGACTTTGGGCAGGTCTCGGCAGATTGGAAGAGGGTGTTCATGTAGGCAGGTAACTATAGGCCGGGTACTTTAACATCTGTAGTTGGGAAAGTGCTTGAAGCTATCATTAAAGAAGAAATGGCAAGGCATCTGGAACGAAATGGATCCATCAGGCAGAGCAGCATGGACTCAGCAAAGGCAGGAAGAGTGCAGTACGTTTGAGGATGTAATGAGTGCAGTGAATAGAAGGGGACAGACAGACATTATTTACTTGGATTTCCAGGCGGCAATCGACAAGGTGCTGCATAAGAGATTTATCCATAAGGTAAGGATGCATAGAGTTGGGGGAGAAACATTAGCGTGGGTAGAGGATTGGTTAATGAACAGAATGCAGAGAGTTGGAATGCATGATGTTCCTCTGATTGGCAATCAGCGGTGAGCGGTGTGCTGCAGGGGTCGGTGCTGGGCCTGCAACTGTTGACGATATACATCAACCATCTGGAAGAGGGGACCAAGTGTAGTGTATCTTAGTTTACTGGACACTAAATTGAGTGGAAAGGCAAATTGTGCAGAAGATGCAGAGATATTAAGTGAGTGGGCAAGTGTCTGGCAGATGGAGCACAATGTTGGTAAATGTGAGGTCGTCCACTCTGGAAGGAAAAACGGCAGAGCAGATCATTCTTCAATCATGCTGCTGCTGGGCAGCGGGACTTGGGAGTGCTTGTGCATAAATCACAAAAGGTTGGTTTGCAGGTGCAGCAGGCTATCAAGAAGGCAAATGGGATGTTGGCCATTGCTAGAGGGATTGAACAAGAGCAGGGAGGTTATGCTGCAACTGTACTGGGTACTGGTGAGGCCACACCTGCAGTACTGTGTGCAGTTCTGGTCTCCATACTTGAGGAAGGATAGACTGGCTTTGGAGGAGGTTCACCAGGTTGATTCCAGAGATGTGGTGGTTAGACTATGAGGAGAGGTTGAGTTGCCTGGGACTGTATTCACTGAAATTCAGAAGAATGAGAGAAAATCTTATAGAAACATAAAAGATTCTGAAAGGGATAGATAAGATAGAACAGGAAAGTTGTTTCCAATGGTAGGTGAGACTAGAATGAGGGACATAGTCTGAAGCTTCAGGGGAGTTGATTTAGGACGGAGATCAGGAGGAACTGCTTTTCCCAGAGAGAAGCTACCTCAGTAATATATTTAAAACAAGGTTGGATAGAGTTTTGTACAGTAAGGGATTGGGCAGATAGATGGAGATGAGTAGGTGGACAGATCAGCCATGATCTTATTGAAAAGTGCAGTAGGCTTGGTGGGCCAGATGACCTACTCCTGCTCCTATTTCTAATGAACCTTTTGTTATGAGCCTTGCTATTGTGAGCTGTGGATGACTCGAAGTGTGTGGGGGGTTGGTACTGGGAGAGACGTGGTGGGGGGTTGGTACTGGGAGAGACGTGGAGGGGGGTTGGTACCGGGAGAGAAGTGGTGGTGGTTGGTACCGGGAGAGACGTTGAGGGGGTTGGTACCGGAAGAGACGTGGTGGGGGTTGGTACTGGGATAGATGTGGAGGGGGTTGGTACCGGGAGAGACGTGGTGGGGGGTTGGTACCGGGAGAGACGTGGAGGGGGGTTGGTACTGGGAGAGACGTGGAGGGGGGTTGGTACTGGGAGAGACGTGGTGGGGGTTGGTACCGGGAGAGACGTGGTGGGGGATTGGTACTGGGAGAGACGTGGAGGGGGGTTGGTACCAGGAGAGACGTGGTGGGGGGTTGGTACCGGGAGAGACGTGGTGGGGGGTTGGTACCGGGAGAGACGTGGTGGGGGTTGGTACCGGGAGAGACGTGGTGGGGGGTTGGTACCGGGAGAGACGTGGATGGGGTTGGTACCGGGAGAGACGTGGTGGGGGATTGGTACCGGGAGAGACGTGGTGGGGGGTTGGTACCGGGAGAGACGTGGAGGGGGTTGGTACCAAGAGAGATGTGGTGGGGGTTGGTACCGGGAGAGACGTGGTGGGGGGTTGGTACCGGGAGAGACGTGGTGGGGGTTGGTACAGGGAGAGACGTGGAGGGGGGTGGTACCGGGAGAGACGTGGTGGGGGATTGGTACCGGGAGAGACGTGGTGGGGGGTTGGTACTGGGAGAGACGTGGAGGGGGGTTGGTACCGGGAGAGACGTGGTGGGGGTTGGTACTGGGATAGATGTGGAGGGGGTTGGTACTGGGAGAGACGTGGAGGGGGGTTGGTACTGGGATAGATGTGGAGGGGGTTGGTACTGGGAGAGACGTGGAGGGGGGTTGGTACTGGGAGAGACGTGGAGGGGGGTTGGTACTGGGATAGATGTGGAGGGGGTTGGTACTGGGAGAGATGTGGTGGGGGGTTGGTACTGGGAGAGACGTGGAGGGGGGTTGGTACTGGGAGAGATGTGGAGGGGGGTTGGTACCGGGAGGGACGTGGAGGGGGGTTGGTATCGGGAGAGACGTGGAGGGGGGTTGGTACCGGGAGGGACGTGGAGGGGGGTTGGTACCGGGAGAGACGTGGAGGGGGTTGGTACTGGGAGAGACGTGGAGGGGGTTGGTACTGGGAGAGACGTGGAGGGGGGAGTAATGTGGGGGCAGATGGAGGCAGCAGGAAGGGTGGGAAGAGAGATGAGAGATGAGGCTGGTAAGGGAACAGGGAGGGGTTTAAGGGAGAAGACAGAGTGGGATGGGGTTGAAGAGAGGTGGGCAGGGGGGCAGAGGTAGGAGGGAATGAGGGGAGTGGGAGGGAGTGTAGGTGGGAAGGTGGGAGGAAGGGTACGGTGATGGGCAGGTGGGAAGGGAATTGAGATGGTACCTGGTAGAGCTGGCAGATGACGGGCGAACTCTCCCTCTCCTCCAGCCTCCTCTCCTGCCTCTCGAGGACGTTGCTGCAGTGCCCACACGAGACGATGCGGTCGTCCTCACCGTCCTCCAGCAGGGAGCCCACGCTCGACACGCTGGACCTCCGGCTGCTCTCCCCGCCGCTCGGCATGCGCTCTGACCCCAGCGGCGCACTCCCTGCCGTCACCGAGGCCCTGACCGCGCTCGTCAGCCTCTCTATGCCAGGGAGGGAAGATCCTGGTCGCTAGTTCATCCTTGACCCCGCCACACCCCCCCACCCCTTGTCCTCCTCCCAAACCCTCCCCCTACACTCACCGAATCTGCCCTCCACCACAAACTGCTCACCACTCTCCGTTCATTATCCCTCAATTCACCCCTCCCAGCAATCCCCTCGTCCTTGCAATGCCCTGTCAAACCCTCACGTCCTCCCAAAACCTTCCCCCACCTCCCGCATCTATCCTCACCTCCCCTACTCCTACTCATTCTCCATTCACATCCATCCCAAACCTTCCCATCTTGGTTCTCCATCCTCCCCTGCACCACCCAACTGTCCCCTACCACCCCCTCTCCTCAGTACATTCTCATTTGTCCTCCTACCACACATCCATAAGACATAAGAGCAGAAGCTGGCAATTCAGCCTATCGAGTCTTCTCCATTATTCCATCAGAGCTGATTTATTATCCCTCTCAATCCCATTCTCCCGTTCCCACCCTCTGGCTAAGGAAATTCCTCCTCATCTGTTCCTTCTATTCTGAGGCTGTGGCCTCTGGCCCTGGACTATAGGAAACATCTTCTCCACATCCACCCTATCTCGGCCTTTCAATATTCGAACGGTTTCAGTGAGATTCCCTCTTGGTCTTCTGAACTCCAGCGAGTACAGGCCCAGAGCTCCTAATCCATTAAGCCCTTCATTCCTGGGATAATTCTTCGGAATCTCCTCCAGACGCGCTCCAATACCAGCACGTCCTTTCTTCGCTACGAAGCCGAAAGCTGCTCACAAAGATCCACCACCCAAGATGTAATATGTCTTTCTGGGTTGGCCCACTGTTTCTCCTGCCCCATTGAACTCCACATACCTTGGCTCCATTTCTCCCCCTTGGTTCAGTCCCTTCCCATCAACCCGTGACACTTCACGTATTCTCAATCTCTTCAACCACTTTCAGCTCCCAGACCATTTTCACTCTGGGTGTCCAGTCCCAAAACACCTCTATCGCCCAGGCCTTAAAACCTTTTGCTACTTTCTAGGGAACAGACCTAACTAGTTGCCCCCAATGCCACCACCCTCAACCCTCCCTCTCACATTTCCCCCAAAATTCTCCCCTCTACCCATGCTCTCTCACGTCCTCCCTCAACTTCCCCTGCATGTCCCGAAATCTTCCCTCCCCGTCTGTAGGATTCGATCGTTCAATTGTTACTTTCTTTACAGTTAACAATCGTTTTGTATTACTATTTAATAGCATGTATCTGCTTAGTATATTTCCTCGTGGTCATAGTGTGTATCTGCAGTGTTCAGTATGTCCCCGGTGGTTATAATTGTAACAGTCAGGTAAGTTCTGGAATCTTCTGAAAGCCCCGGAAGCTTCTGTTGGTATCTCTCTTCGCTTCCCTTCTCGAAGCTTCTGTTGGTATCTCTCTTCGCTTCCCTTCTGGAAGCTTCTGTTTAGTATCTCTCTTCGCTTCCCTTCTGGAAGCTTCTGTTGGTATCTCTCTTCGCTTCCCTTCTGGAAGCTTCTGTTGGTATCTCTCTTCGCTTCCCTTCTGGAAGCTTCTGTTGGTAGCTCTCTTCGCTTCCCTTCTGGAAGCTTCTGTTGGTAGCTCTCTTTGCTTCCCTTCTCGAAGCTTCTGTTGGTATCTCTCTTCGCTTCCCTTCTGGAAGCTTCTGTTGGTATCTCTCTTCGCTTCCCTTCTGGAAGCTTCTGTTGGTATCTCTCTTCGCTTCCCTTCTCGAAGCTTCTGTTGGTATCTCTCTTCGCTTCCCTTCTGGAAGCTTCTGTTGGTATCTCTCTTCGCTTCCCTTCTGGAAGCTTCTGTTGGTAGCTCTCTTCGCTTCCCTTCTGGAAGCTTCTGTTGGTAGCTCTCTTCGCTTCCCTTCTGGAAGCTTCTGTTGGTATCTCTCTTCGCTTCCCTTCTGGAAGCTTCTGTTGGTAGCTCTCTTCGCTTCCCTTCTGGAAGCTTCTGTTGGTAGCTCTCTTCGCTTCCCTTCTCGAAGCTCTGGAAGCTTCTGTTCGTATCTGTCCACTTCTCTTCTGGAAGCTTCTGTTTGGTAACCCTCTTTGATTCTCTTCTGGAAGCTCTAGAAAGCTCTGGAAGCTTTTCTGGGAATCTCTCTTCATTGCTCTTCTGGAAACTTCTCTTGGCATTGCATTATTTGAATAAAGGTGATCTGATTGGCTGACCCTTATCTGCAAATTTGAAAGGGATGTTCCTCACATCTGAAAGGAACTGACCAGGAGCTGCACCAGCCTTGTCCTTCCCTTCCCTCACTAGCCAATCACTGTCCAATTTTCAATGTTATTTGTTCCATTGATAAAACGATCGTCAAGCAATAGCTCTTACAGCTCTTTCCAAACATCCAGAAACATCCTCCAAAGAAACTTCTTAAAGCCCCTCACATCCTCCCTCCGCATCCTCCTTAACCCCACCACCACCCCTCCCACCCAAAGTCTTCACCCCCTCTCCCAACCGCCTGCCTGGCTGAGGGCCTCCACCCCCTCCCTCCCACCGCCCCGCCCCACTCACGGGCAAAGTGGACGGACAGGAAGTGGGAGCACCGCTTGCACATGATGGAGCCGCACAGACGGCAGTGGTGGCGCCGCAGGGTGAGGGAGAAGTGGGCCCCACAGTCGGGGCAGTAGGGCACGTCCCGGTCACTCACCCAGCTCACCACTGAGCGCTCCAGGGCTGGGGGAGAGAAGCACCGTCAGTGTACAACAGGAGTTCGCAGCACCGGGGTGGTAAAACCTTTACTGAGCGACCGGGAAGGAGAGGGGGAACAGGAGAATGAGCAGGCATGTTGGGGAGGGTAAAGAGGGAGGACAAGTGCCGGTAGGCTGTCAGGAGGGAGTGGAAGGGACAGGGACGGAAGGAGAGGGGACAGAAGCGATGGGTACTAACCTTTCTTCTTGGCAGGGTCTGTAGCTGTTCGGTCAAAGGCGATCAGCTGGGAAGAGAAGGAAGAATGTGGGGGCTGGTCTGGCCACTCTCTTTGCCCCCTCCCTTCCAACTACCCTTATTGCCCACCAAGGCACCTCTCAGTCCCAACGCTGCCTCCCACCCACACAGTTACTAAGTCCACATTACCTCCCCTCCCCACCTATCTTCCAGTGGCAGGAACGCCCTCCGGAGTGGAGGAATGCCTCAATTCACTGCCCCCACCTTCGCATGGACTCACTGCACACTCTTCCTCCCTCCTCCCCCAACCACCAACAGCCTGAGTTGATTCCAGATCCTGCCTGACCTGAGTTCCATTTGTGTTTGCTCTGGATTTCCAGCATCTGCAGAATCTCATGTGTATTGGGGTTCCGAAATTCCCTTCCCACTCCCCGCAGACACTGTTCAACTCCCTGAGATCTTCCAGCGGATTGAGGGTTCTCCCAGAGGCCCAGGAGCTTCTAGTCCCACTGCCCTTCCACAGGGACTCACGATACAAAGATACCACTCCCCGGCATCACCAGGACAGAGACTGAACTGGACCAGCCGTGTGAACAAGGGCAGGTCAGGGCTGGAGTCCATGGTGACTCACCGCTTGACACCTCTACACCTCCCTCATCCGCGAGGCACAGATCAAGAGTGTGACAGGACACTCCCCACCTACCCAGGTGGAGTTTGTCCATGCACCTCACTTACAAGTCAGGAGTATGACAGGACACTTCCCACTGGCACAGGTGGAGTTCGTCCATGTACCTCATCTACAAGTCAGGAGTGTGATAGGTCACTCCCCACTTCCTGTGAGGAGTCAGTCCACGCACTCCACATCCGCCACATTACCTTTCCCCCATCTACAAGTCAGGAGTGTGATAGGACACTTCCCACTGGCACAGATGGAGTTAGTCCATGCACTTCACATCCACCACATTACCTGCATCTCATCTACAAGTCAGGGGTGTGATAGGACACTCCCCACTACCCAGTGAGGAGTCAGTCCACGCACTTCACATCCACCACATTACCTGCATCTCATCTACAAGTCAGGAGTGTGACAGGACACTTCCCACTGGCACAGATGGAGTTAGTCCATGCACTTCACATCCACCACATTACCTGCATCTCATCTACAAGTCAGGGGTGTGATAGGACACTCCCCACTTCCTGTGAGGAGTCAGTCCACGCACTCCACATCCGCCACATTACCTTTCCCCCATCTACAAGTCAGGAGTGTGATAGGACACTCCCCACTACCCTGTGAGGAGTCAGTCCACGCACTTCACATCCGCCACATTACCTTCCCCCATCTACAAGTCAGGAGTATGACAGGACACTTCCCACTGGCACAGATGGAGTTAGTCCATGCACCTCACCTACAAGTCAGGAGTGTGATAGGACACTCCCTACTTCCTGTGTGGAGTTAGTCCATGCACTCCATATCCGCCACATTACCTTCCCCCATCTACAAGTCAGGGGTGTGATAGGACACTCCCTACTTCCTGTGTGGAGTTAGTCCATGCACTTCACATCCACCACATTACCTGCACCTCATCTACAAGTCAGGGGTGTGATAGGACACTCCCCACTTCCTGTGAGGAGTCAGTCCACGCACTCCATATCCGCCACATTACCTTCCCCCATCTACAAGTCAGGAGTATGACAGGACACTTCCCACTGGCACAGATGGAGTTAGTCCATGCACCTCACCTACAAGTCAGGAGTGTGACAGGACACTCCTTACTTCCTGTGTGGAGTTAGTCCATGCACTCCACATCCACTGCATTACCCTCCCCCATCTACAAGTCAGGAGTATGACAGGCCTGGGTGTGGCTCCAACAATTCTCAAGGATTTTGACACCATCAGGGACAGAGCAGTTCACCTACCCTCCCTCCATGCCCCGGTCTCGAGGGATGCACCGTCTACAGAACTATGTGGTTACCTGCCCGGGGCTACTCTGACAGCCCCTCTCAAACACTCCACCCCTCCCACCGGGGAGCGAGATGCTACAGAGACACCACCACTCAGACGTTCCCTCCTTGACTTTGGAAATACTGTAAACCATCCGAATATGGGAGCTCCCTCCTCGTGCAGAATCAAGACGGAGTCCCCCCCCATGTCTTGGGGTCATTTTGGGATGGGGAATAATACAGGGATTGGAACAGATTGTGGAAGATTTCTGTAACCAACACCCATCTCTACCATCCTGTCGCTATATTTTCACTCTGCCTCCCCTCCATCCCCTCACATCCTGTCCCCTATCATTATCAAGACTACAGCACAGTGTCAACACCATCACCCCCTCAGTACTAATCAACAAGCTCATAACCCAGGGCCTCTGTGCCTCCCTCTGCAACTGGATCCTTGACCTCAGGAGACCCCAGTCAGCGCGGATGGGTACTAACATCTCCCCCTCACCAGCTATCTACGACACACGCAGGGGAGGAGGGCACGGTATTGTTGGGTTAGCGCAATGCAGTACAGTGCCGATTGGACGACCTTGGTGGTTCGATTGCTGCCGCTGTCTGGAAGGATCCCCCCCCCCCCCCCCCGACCGCCTCGGTTTCGTTTCATGTTCCAAAGGCGTACGGTTAAGGCTAGAGTTACTGACACGCTACACTGGCGCCAGAAGCATGTCAACACTTGTGGGCTGCCCCCAGCACACCCTCACTGATTTGATTTGACGCGAACGACCCATTTCACTGTTCGTCGTTTCGATGTGACAAAAAATCTTTAATAATCTCAACACTGGTGCATCTTAAGGATGTATGCTTAGCCCACTGCTCTGCTCTCTCTACACCTATAACTACGTGGCTATGCACAGCTCAAACGCCATCTATAAATCCAGCAATGACAGAACTGTCGTTACCAGCATCTCAGATGGCGATGAGACATACAGGAGTGAGATAGATCAGCTGGTTGAGGGATGTAGCAACAACCGCCCTGCGCTCAGTATCAGTAAGACCAAAGAATTGGTTGTGGACTTCAGGAAGGAGAGGAAAGGGTGAGCAGTTTCAATTTCCTGTCTGTTGACATCTCTGAAGATCTATCCCGGGCCCAACATGTCGATACAATTACAAAGAAGGCAGGACAGCGGCTATATTCTGTTAGGAGTCGGAGGAGATTTGGTATCTCACTAAAGACTTTAGCAAATTTCCACAGGGGGAATTCTGACCGAATGCATCACCATCTGGTATGGAGGGGCCTCTGCCACGGGATCAGGAAAAGCTGCAGAAAGTTGCAAACACAGTCAGCAACGAGGGCTTCTTCAACAGATGATGCAACAGATCAGTTAGATAGGTTTTCACACAGTAAGGGAATTGAGGGTTATGGGGAAAAGGCAGGTAGATGGAGCTGAGTTTACAGACAGATCAGCCATGATCCTATTGAATGGCAGGGCAGGCTCGATGGGCCGGATGGCCTACTCCTGCTCCTATTTATTATGTTCAAATAGGCGACATCCCCCTTCACCCAGAACAGACCCTCTTCTCATTGCCACCATCCAGGAAGAGGTACAGGAGCCTGAAGGCACACATTCAACGATTCAGAAATAGTTTCCTCTGCCATCAGATTTCTGAATGGACATTGAACCAGTGAACACTACCTCACTATTTTGCTCTATTTTTGCACAACTTATTTATTCAATATTGTAACTTCTAGTAGTCCAGCACTGTACTGCTGACACAAAACAAATTTCACTGCATAGGTCAGTGATAGTAAGCCTGGTTCGAATACAGAAACACAAGAGATTCTGCAGATGCTGGAAATCCAGAGCAACACACACAAAATGCTGGAGGAACTCAGCAGGTCAGGCAGCATCTATGGAAATGAATAAACAGTTGACGTTTCAACCCAATACCCCCGATGTGCCCAGTTTCTCCAATCTCTCTGCATAATTCAGATCCTCCCACCCAGCCACATCCCGGTGAGTCTCCTCTCGAGCACAACCACATCCTTTCCAAACGCAACAGATCCTGGAAATCCAGAGTAACAGGCACAATTTGCCCGAGGAACTCAGCAGGTCAGGCAGCATCTATGGAGACATTTGGGGCTGAGACCCTTCATCAGGACTTCAACAAGCTTCAAACCCTCTGTCACGGGATGAAAGTCTGGAAATGTCAACTCCATAGATGCTGCCTGCCCTGTTGAGTTCCTCCAGCGCTTTGCGTGCGTTGCTCTGATTCTCAATCCCGTCCACCTACCTTTTCCAAGCGGATCAGCAACTTGTTGGCCTCAATGACGTAGTGGTTGATTCGGGCTCCTCGCCACTGCTGGAACTTGCTCCTCACGCTCCTGGTCACGCCTGCAGTCCAGGAAGAAGCACTGTCGTCACCCAGGAACGAGACTACCAGCGACCTCCTCCATCACACAGTCTCCAACCCTCCCGCCTTCCCGCTCGGAGCCCACGGTAGGGGTACTGTGCACCGGTTCCGTGGGGTTTACAGAGCACGGGAAACTAGACCGACATGCCCGCTGAGCACACGACTGGCACGGTAATGTAGCGGTTAGCGTAACGTCGCACGATCACGGACAGGGTTCAATCCCCACCGCTGTCTACAAAGAGTGTGCACGTTCTGGCCGTGACCCCGTGCATTTCCTATGGGCACTCCGGTTCCCACCCCCATTCCAAAGGGTGAGTGAGTTGCAGGCACGCTACGTTGGCAACCTCCCCCCCCCCACCCCCCCAAGAACATCCTCGGACTGTGCTGGTCAGTGACGCAAAAGCAGGGCATTTCACTGATGTTTCAATGTACAAGTGACAAGTAAAACTGACCCATGTCCTTTGCAAACGCTATTCATTTTAGTAATCCTGGACAGCAAAAATTCTGCTTCCTGCAGACTGTTGGTATATCTTATGGATTTTGAGCTTTTGCTCATGAAAATCTCCATGAAATTTCCCTTCGAGCACCATTTTCTTGAAATTGATATATTAGTTATTTCAATTCTTAATTCATTAAGAGACGCCAAGATTCAGGAAGGCATTTTGTTGGTCCACAAATCAAACGTCATCAATGACAGGCAATTCGAAGAGCTTCTCGTGGGACCGGAGAAAATCACATGGAAGGCTTTCAAGGATGTTGTTGAAAATTTTCCGGGCAACTGCAGAACACCAAATTATGTGCAGCTGGCTGACAATGTGCTTCAAGCATACAAAACCACGAAGTGCAACATGTCACTAAAGATTCATTTCCTGCTTTCCCATTTAGACTTCTTCCCGGCCGATCTTGTCACTGTCAGTGACGAGCACGGTGAAAGGTTTCACCAGGACATTGTAGTATCAGGGCAACTGGAATCCATCAATGCTGGCTGATTGTTATTGGAAACTTCAGCGAGAAGCCTCAGACACTAAACACAAATGAAAATCATCAACAAAACATTTTTAGCTTAGCTGAGCTATTGCAAAGAATCACAGCCTTATGCAATTAAATGCATTATATTCAATAAAAGTTATTTACTTGTTTCTCCAAATCCTTACGTGATGCAAGTAGTTTGAAATTACATTTGTGTTCAATTTCAACGGTCCATCATAAATAAAAATTCAGAAGAAGCAACACTTTTGGAAAAAATCTGTTGTCCAGTGCAATTTATGGATTCTCGATTTACACTCTAAAGGAGCTGAAGATGGTGCCGAGGACGACTTGTCCAAGTCCAGCTGTGAAACAGTTTAAACTCTTCTCTCTAGTGTCTCTTCTTTCCGCTTAAGGTGGCTGGGGTCCATTCGGAGCCCCTGATATACAGCTGCACTCAAACTGTGGTCTTCACGGTCGGAGCCCGCCGAGCGGCCTGGAAAACGGGCGCCTTCAGCCCCGTGGACCCGATTGTGTGCCGGTGCCACGTTGCCTGAGATCGGAACGTCGAGACAGCGGCAGGGAGTGCTACCTCTCTCTCTCTCATCAGCGAGAGACAGAGAGCCTGCGGCAGGTTGAACTGTTGAGGATGCACAGTGGTTTTTGATGGTCTAGATCATGGTCTCTTTGGGAAGGGGGTGGGCTCGCTATTTCTTGCATAGCGAGAAGCGGTGGGGGCTGATGCTTTTTGCTGGGAAGGGGTTCTAACATTTTCCTGTCATTCATGCTTTGGGGATTTTCTTCCGTTTCGCGGGTGTCTGTGAAGAGTAAGAATTTCAGGTTGTATACAGTGTCCATTCACCACAAAACCAAACAAACTTCACATCAGGTATCGGAGTAATGAACCTACCCTGATCATCTGACCCCTCCCCTCTCACCTCGTGACCCGGCCTGTTGAGTCTACGCTGGCCACTGACACAACTCACCGAGGTCCTGAGGCTCCCACTTGCTGGTGTCCACTCCGCCCGTGTAAACCAGGTCCTGGGGCTCCGGCTCCAGCTGGCCCGACTCGTCCCTCTTCAGGAGCTTGCGCTTCGCTCGGCCGAGGAAGGCTGCCGAGGGTGGGAGGCAGCAAGGAGGGGAGAGAGGGGGAGGAGTGAAAGAAGGGTCAGTGGCTAGTCCCACACAATGGCATCAGGGGAAGGCTCACGTTACGTGGTCAGGAAGATTTCCTTCCGTCCATTAACGGAGGTTGGGGTTGGATGCTCCATAACCCCCGCGACAGCCATCAGCATCCAGGGCTTCCGAAAGGAAGGAGAGGTGGGTGGGGGGGGGGGGGGGGAGGTGGGGTTAAAGGGTCCAGGAAGGAAGGAGAGAGGCCGAGTTGAGGTAGGTGCTGGTGGTGGGGAGGGTAAAAAGGGGGCTGGAGAGAAGCAGAGCAGAGGTGGGGAAGAGGTAGGAGGTGAGGCAGGAGAGGGCTGTGGGAAGCAGGCAGACAGGAGGACACACAGCGGCACACACTCACTTTTAATCTGGCCCACCATGTGTCCATCATCGTCGCTGGAGTGCGCCTCTTCGTAGTGAGCTTGGAGCTGCTGAACGGATAGAAGGTCCTTCAGACAGAGGGGACACAGGAATCCTTCACGCACCTCTCCCAGCGAGGGGCTGCCCCCTCGGCCATGGCTGGGCTGGGGCGGCGAGGAGGGGGACGCCCACATCCCTTCCCAAGCTGCTCAGCTGTGGCCTGAAGGCGGCAGGCGGGACGGGACTGGCGACGCTCTGGCGATCCCCCGGGGCAACATCTCACGTCGGGAAGAGGTCAGGCATAACTGTGGGGCCTGGACAATTCAACACTGCGGACAGAACACAGAGAACAGTGTGGTAGTACCATCACCATACAATGCAGGGCATGCTACCAGTGGGGACGGTTCTGTCGCTGTGTAACACCGGGGTATGGGTCCGGCACTGTAACACCGGGGTACGGTACCGGTGGGGACGGTTCAGTCACGTGTGACAACGGGGTACGGGTCTGTCACTCTGTGACACTGGGGTAAGGTACCGGTAGGGACAGGTCTGCCACTGTAACACCAGGGTACGGTGCCAGTGGGGACGGGTCTGTCACTGTCACACCGGGGTACAGGTCTGTCACTCTGCGACACTGGGGTACGGTACCGGTGGGGACGGGTCTGCCACTGTAACACCAGGGTACGGTGCCAGTGGGGACGGGTCTGTCCCTGTCACACCAGGGTACGGTGCCAGTGGGGACGGGTCTGTCACTGTCACACCAGGGTACAGGTCTGTCACTCTGCGACACTGGGGTAGGGTACCGGTGGGGACGGGTCTGTCACTGTAACACCAGGGTACGGTACCGGTGGGGACGGGTCTGTCCCTGTCACACCAGGGTACGGTACTGGTGGGGATGGGTCTGTCACTGTAACACCGGGGTACGGTACCAGTGGGGACAGGTCCATCACTGTGTGACACCGGGGTACGGTACCGGTAGGGACGGGTCTGTCACTGTATAACACCGGAGTACGGTACATGTGGGGATGGGTCTGTCACTGTGTGACTCCGGAGTACGGTACCGGCGGGGATGGGTCTTTCACTCTGTGACACCGGAGTACGGTACCGGTGGGGACGGGTCCGTCACTCTGTGACACCGGGGTACGGAACCGGTGTGGACGGATCTGACACTGTAACACCAGGGTACGGTACCGGTGGGGTCGGGTCTGTCTCTGTGTAACACTGGGGTACGGTACCGGTGGGGATGGGTCTGTCTCTGTGTAACACTGGGGTACGGTACCTGTGGGGATGGGTCCGTCACTCTGTGACACCGGGGTACAGTACTGGTGGGGACGGATCTGTCACGTTGTGTCACCGGAGTACGGTACCGGGGGGGGACGGGTCTGTCACTCTGTGACACCAGGATACGGTACCGGTGGGGACGGGTCCGTCACTCTGTGACACCGGGGTACGGTACCGGTGGGGATAGGTCTGTCATTGTAACACTGGGGTACGGTACTGGTGGGGTGGGTCACTGTGCAACACCGGGGGTACGGTACCGGTGGGGACGGGTCCGTCACTCTGTGACACCGGGGTACGGAACCGGTGTGGACGGATCTGACACTGTAACACCAGGGTACGGTACCGGTGGGGTCGGGTCTGTCTCTGTGTAACACTGGGGTACGGTACCGGTGGGGATGGGTCTGTCTCTGTGTAACACTGGGGTACGGTACCTGTGGGGACGGGTCCGTCACTCTGTGACACCGGGGTACAGTACTGGTGGGGACGGATCTGTCACGTTGTGTCACCGGAGTACGGTACCGGGGGGGACGGGTCTGTCACTCTGTGACACCAGGATACGGTACCGGTGGGGACGGGTCCGTCACTCTGTGACACCGGGGTACGGTACCGGTGGGGATAGGTCTGTCACTCTGTGACACCAGGGTACGGTACCGGTGGGGACGGGTCTGTCACTTTATGACACCGGAGTACGGTACCGTGGGGGACGGGTCTGTCTCTGTGTAACACCGGGGTACAGTACTGGTGGGGACGGGTCCATCACTCTGTGACACCGGGGTACGGTACCGGTGGGGACGGGTCTGTCATTGTAACACTGGGGTACGGTACTGGTGGGGTGGGTCACTGTGCAACACCGGGGGTACGGTACCGGTGGGGATGGTTCTGTCACTGTGTGACACCAGGGTACGGTACCGGTGGGGACGGGTCTGTCACCGTGTGACACCGGGGTACGGTACCGGTGGGGACGGGTCTGTCACCGTGTGACACCGGGGTACGGTACCGGTGGGGATGGCTCTGTCACTGTATAACACCGGAGTACGGTACATGTGGGGATGGGTCTGTCACTGTGTGACACCGGGGTACGGTACCAGTGGGGACAGGTCTGTCACTGTGTGACACCGGGGTACGGTACCGGTGGAGAAGGGTCTGTCTCTGTGTAACACCGGGGTACGGTACTGGTGGGGACGGGTCCGTCACTCTGTGACACCGGGGTACAGAACCGGTGTGGACGGGTCTGACACTGTATAACACCGGAGTACGGTACATGTGGGGATGGGTCTGTCACTGTGTGACACCGGGGTACGGTACCGGTGGGGATGGGTCTGTCACTCTGTGACACCAGGATACGGTACCGGTGGGGACGGGTCTGTCACTTTCTGACACCGGAGTACGGTACCGGGGGGGACGGGTCTGGCTCTGTGTAACACCGGGGTACGGTACTGGTGGGGACGGGTCCGTCACTCTGTGACACCGGGGTACGGAACCGGTGTGGACGGGTCTGACACTGTAACACCAGGGTACGGTACCGGTGGGGTCGGGTCCGTCACTGTGTGACACCGGGGTACGGTACCGGCGGGGACGGGTCCGTCACTCTGTGACACCGGGGTACGATACCGGTGGGGATAGGTCTGTCACTCTGTGACACCAGGGTACGGTACCGGTGGGGACGGGTCTGTCACTTTATGACACCGGAGTACGGTACCGTGGGGGACGGGTCTGTCTCTGTGTAACACCGGGGTACAGTACTGGTGGGGACGGGTCCATCACTCTGTGACACCGGGGTACGGTACCGGTGGGGACGGGTCTGTCATTGTAACACTGGGGTACGGTACTTGTGGGGTGGGTCACTGTGCAACACCGGGGGTACGGTACCGGTGGGGATGGTTCTGTCACTGTGTGACACCAGGGTACGGTACCGGTGGGGACGGGTCTGTCACCGTGTGACACCGGGGTACGGTACCGGTGGGGATGGGTCTGTCACTGTATAACACCGGAGTACGGTACATGTGGGGACGGGTCTGTCTCTGTGTTACACCAGCATACAGTACCAGTGGGGATGGGTCTGTCACTGTGTGACACCGGGGTACGGTACCGGTGGGGACGGGTCTGTCATGTGTAACACCGGGGTACGGTACTGGTGGGGACGGGTCCGTCACTCTGTGACACCGGAGTACGGAACCGGTGTGGACGGGTCTGACACTGTCACACGGGGGTACGGTACCGGTGGGGACGGGTCTGTCACTGTATAACACCGGAGTAAGGTACATGTGGGGATGGGTCTGTCACTGTGTGACACCGGGGTACGGTACCGGTGGGGACGGGTCTGTCACTGTATAACACCGGAGTACGGTACATGTGGGGATGGGTCTGTCACTGTGTGACACTGGGGTACGGTACCAGTGGGGACGGGTCTGTCACTGTGTGACACCAGGGTACGGTACCGGTGGGGACGGGTCTGTCCCTGTCACACCAGGGTACGGTACTGGTGGGGATGGGTCTGTCACTGTAACACCGGGGTACGGTACCAGTGGGGACAGGTCCATCACTGTGTGACACCGGGGTACGGTACCGGTAGGGACGGGTCTGTCACTGTATAACACCGGAGTACGGTACATGTGGGGATGGGTCTGTCACTGTGTGACTCCGGAGTACGGTACCGGCGGGGATGGGTCTGTCACTGTATAACACCGGGGTACGGTACCAGTGGGGATGGGTCTTTCACTCTGTGACACCGGAGTACGGTACCGGTGGGGACGGGTCCGTCACTCTGTGACACCGGGGTACGGAACCGGTGTGGACGGATCTGACACTGTAACACCAGGGTACGGTACCGGTGGGGTCGGGTCTGTCTCTGTGTAACACTGGGGTACGGTACCGGTGGGGATGGGTCTGTCTCTGTGTAACACTGGGGTACGGTACCTGTGGGGATGGGTCCGTCACTCTGTGACACCGGGGTACAGTACTGGTGGGGACGGATCTGTCACGTTGTGTCACCGGAGTACGGTACCGGGGGGGACGGGTCTGTCATTCTGTGACACCAGGATACGGTACCGGTGGGGACGGGTCCGTCACTCTGTGACACCGGGGTACGGTACCGGTGGGGATAGGTCTGTCACTCTGTGACACCAGGGTACGGTACCGGTGGGGACGGGTCTGTCACTTTATGACACCGGAGTACGGTACCGTGGGGGACGGGTCTGTCTCTGTGTAACACCGGGGTACAGTACTGGTGGGGACGGGTCCATCACTCTGTGACACCGGGGTACGGTACCGGTGGGGACGGGTCTGTCATTGTAACACTGGGGTACGGTACTGGTGGGGTGGGTCACTGTGCAACACCGGGGGTACGGTACCGGTGGGGACGGGTCCGTCACTCTGTGACACCGGGGTACGGAACCGGTGTGGACGGATCTGACACTGTAACACCAGGGAACGGTACCGGTGGGGTCGGGTCTGTCTCTGTGTAACACTGGGGTACGGTACCGGTGGGGATGGGTCTGTCTCTGTGTAACACTGGGGTACGGTACCTGTGGGGACGGGTCCGTCACTCTGTGACACCGGGGTACAGTACTGGTGGGGACGGATCTGTCACGTTGTGTCACCGGAGTACGGTACCGGGGGGGACGGGTCTGTCACTCTGTGACACCAGGATACGGTACCGGTGGGGACGGGTCCGTCACTCTGTGACACCGGGGTACGGTACCGGTGGGGATAGGTCTGTCACTCTGTGACACCAGGGTACGGTACCGGTGGGGACGGGTCTGTCACTTTATGACACCGGAGTACGGTACCGTGGGGGACGGGTCTGTCTCTGTGTAACACCGGGGTACAGTACTGGTGGGGACGGGTCCATCACTCTGTGACACCGGGGTACGGTACCGGTGGGGACGGGTCTGTCATTGTAACACTGGGGTACGGTACTGGTGGGGTGGGTCACTGTGCAACACCGGGGGTACGGTACCGGTGGGGAAGGTTCTGTCACTGTGTGACACCAGGGTACGGTACCGGTGGGGACGGGTCTGTCACCGTGTGACACCGGGGTACGGTACCGGTGGGGACGGGTCTGTCACCGTGTGACACCGGGGTACGGTACCGGTGGGGATGGCTCTGTCACTGTATAACACCGGAGTACGGTACATGTGGGGATGGGTCTGTCACTGTGTGACACCGGGGTACGGTACTGGTGGGGACGGGTCCGTCACTCTGTGACACCGGGGTACAGAACCGGTGTGGACGGGTCTGACACTGTATAACACCGGAGTACGGTACATGTGGGGATGGGTCTGTCACTGTGTGACACCGGGGTACGGTACCGGTGGGGATGGGTCTGTCACTCTGTGACACCAGGATACGGTACCGGTGGGGACGGGTCTGTCACTTTGTGACACCGGAGTACGGTACCGGGGGGGACGGGTCTGGCTCTGTGTAACACCGGGGTACGGTACTGGTGGGGACGGGTCCGTCACTCTGTGACACCGGGGTACGGAACCGGTGTGGACGGGTCTGACACTGTAACACCAGGGTACGGTACCGGTGGGGTCGGGTCCGTCACTGTGTGACACCGGGGTACGGTACCGGCGGGGACGGGTCCGTCACTCTGTGACACCGGGGTACGATACCGGTGGGGATAGGTCTGTCACTCTGTGACACCAGGGTACGGTACCGGTGGGGACGGGTCTGTCACTTTATGACACCGGAGTACGGTACCGTGGGGGACGGGTCTGTCTCTGTGTAACACCGGGGTACAGTACTGGTGGGGACGGGTCCATCACTCTGTGACACCGGGGTACGGTACCGGTGGGGACGGGTCTGTCATTGTAACACTGGGGTACGGTACTTGTGGGGTGGGTCACTGTGCAACACCGGGGGTACGGTACCGGTGGGGATGGTTCTGTCACTGTGTGACACCAGGGTACGGTACCGGTGGGGACGGGTCTGTCACCGTGTGACACCGGGGTACGGTACCGGTGGGGATGGGTCTGTCACTGTATAACACCGGAGTACGGTACATGTGGGGACGGGTCTGTCTCTGTGTTACACCAGCATACAGTACCAGTGGGGATGGGTCTGTCACTGTGTGACACCGGGGTACGGTACCGGTGGGGACGGGTCTGTCATGTGTAACACCGGGGTACGGTACTGGTGGGGACGGGTCCGTCACTCTGTGACACCGGAGTACGGAACCGGTGTGGACGGGTCTGACACTGTAACACCAGGGTACGGTACCGGTGGGGACGGGTCTGTCACTGTCACACGGGGGTACGGTACCGGTGGGGACGGGTCTGTCACTGTATAACACCGGAGTACGGTACATGTGGGGATGGGTCTGTCACTGTGTGACACCGGGGTACGGTACCGGTGGGGACGGGTCTGTCACTGTATAACACCGGAGTACGGTACATGTGGGGATGGGTCTGTCACTGTGTGACACTGGGGTACGGTACCAGTGGGGACGGGTCTGTCACTGTGTGACACCGGGGTACGGTACCGGTGGAGAAGGGTCTGTCTCTGTGTAACACCGGGGTACGGTACTGGTGGGGACGGGTCCGTCACTCTGTGACACCGGGGTACGGAACCGGTGTGGATGGGTCTGACACTGTAACACCAGGGTACGGTACCGGTGGGGTCGGGTCCGTCACTGTGTGACACCGGGGTACGGAACCGGTGTGGACGGGTCTGACACTGTAACACCGGGGTACGGAACCGGTGTGGACGGGTCTGACACTGTAACACCAGGGTACGGTACCGGTGGGGTCGGGTCTGTCTCTGTGTAACACCGGGGTATGGTACTGGTGGGGACGGGTACGGTACTGGTGTGGAGGGGTCCGTCACTCTGTGACACCGGAGTACGGAACCCGTGTGGACGGGTCTGACACTGTAACACCAGGGTACGGTACCGGTGGGGACGGGTCTGTCACTGTCACACGGGGGTACGGTACCGGTGGGGACGGGTCTGTCACTGTATAACACCGGAGTACGGTACATGTGGGGATGGGTCTGTCACTGTGTGACACCGGGGTACGGTACCAGTGGGGACGGGTCTGTCACTGTATAACACCGGAGTACGGTACATGTGGGGATGGGTCTGTCACTGTGTGACACCGGAGTACGGTACCGGCGGGGATGGGTCTGTCACTGTAGAACACTGGGGTACGGTACCGGTGGAGATGGGTCTTTCACTGTGTGACACCGGGGTACGGTACCGGTGGGGACAAGTCTGTCACTTTGTGACACCAGAGTATGGTACCGGTGGGGACGGGTCCGTCTCTGTGTTACACCGGCATACAGTACCAGTGGGGATGGGTCTGTCACTGTGTGACACCGGGGTACGGTACCGGTGGGGACGGGTCTGTCTCTGTGTAACACCGGGGTACAGTACCAGTGGAGAAGGGTCTGTCTCTGTGTAACACCGGGGTACGGTACTGGTGGGGATGGGTCCGTCACTCTGTGACACCGGAGTACGGAACCGGTGTGGACGGGTCTGACACTGTAACACCAGGGTACGGTACCGGTGGGGACGGGTCTGTCACTGTCACACGGGGGTACGGTACCGGTGGGGACGGGTCTGTCACTGTATAACACCGGAGTACGGGACAGGTGGGGATGGGTCTGTCACTGTGTGACACTGGAGTACGGTACCGGCGGGGATGGGTCTGTCACTGTATAACACCGGGGTACGGTACCGGTGGGGACGGGTCTGTCACTGTATAACACCGGAGTACGGTACCTGTGGGGATGGGTCTGTCACTGTGTGACACCGGAGTACGGTACCGGTGGGGATGGGTCTTTCACTCTGTGACACCAGGGTACGGTACCTGTGGGGATGGGTCTGTCTCTGTGTAACACCGGGGTACGGTACTGGTGGGGACGGGTCCGTCACTCTGTGACACCGGAGTACGGAACCGGTGTGGACGGGTCTGACACTGTAACACCAGGGTACGGTACCGGTGGGGACGGGTCTGTCACCGTGTGACACCGGGGTACGGTACCGGTGGGGACGGGTCTGTCACCGTGTGACACCGGGGTACGGTACCGGTGGGGACGGGTCTGTCACCGTGTGACACCGGGGTACGGTACCGGTGGGGATGGCTCTGTCACTGTATAACACCGGAGTACGGTACATGTGGGGATGGGTCTGTCACTGTGTGACACCGGGGTACGGTACCGGTGGGGATGGGTCTGTCACTCTGTGACACCAGGATACGGTACCGGTGGGGACGGGTCTGTCACTTTGTGACACCGGAGTACGGTACCGGGGGGGACGGGTCTGGCTCTGTGTAACACCGGGGTACGGTACTGGTGGGGACGGGTCCGTCACTCTGTGACACCGGGGTACGGTACCGGTGGGGACGGGTCTGTCATTGTAACACTGGGGTACGGTACTTGTGGGGTGGGTCACTGTGCAACACCGGGGGTACGGTACCGGTGGGGATGGTTCTGTCACTGTGTGACACCAGGGTACGGTACCGGTGGGGACGGGTCTGTCACCGTGTGACACCGGGGTACGGTACCGGTGGGGATGGGTCTGTCACTGTATAACACCGGAGTACGGTACATGTGGGGACGGGTCTGTCTCTGTGTTACACCAGCATACAGTACCAGTGGGGATGGGTCTGTCACTGTGTGACACCGGGGTACGGTACCAGTGGGGACGGGTCTGTCATGTGTAACACCGGGGTACGGTACTGGTGGGGACGGGTCCGTCACTCTGTGACACCGGAGTACGGAACCGGTGTGGACGGGTCTGACACTGTAACACCAGGGTACGGTACCGGTGGGGACGGGTCTGTCACTGTCACACGGGGGTACAGTACCGGTGGGGACGGGTCTGTCACTGTATAACACCGGAGTACGGTACATGTGGGGATGGGTCTGTCACTGTGTGACACCGGGGTACGGTACCGGTGGGGACGGGTCTGTCACTGTATAACACCGGAGTACGGTACATGTGGGGATGGGTCTGTCACTGTGTGACACTGGGGTACGGTACCAGTGGGGACGGGTCTGTCACTGTGTGACACCGGGGTACGGTACCGGTGGAGAAGGGTCTGTCTCTGTGTAACACCAGGGTACGGTACTGGTGGGGACGGGTCCGTCACTCTGTGACACCGGGGTACGGAACCGGTGTGGACGGGTCTGACACTGTAACACCAGGGTACGGTACCGGTGGGGTCGGGTCCGTCACTGTGTGACACCGGGGTACGGAACCGGTGTGGACGGGTCTGACACTGTAACACCGGGGTACGGAACCGGTGTGGACGGGTCTGACACTGTAACACCAGGGTATGGTACCGGTGGGGTCGGGTCTGTCTCTGTGTAACACCGGGGTATGGTACTGGTGGGGACGGGTATGGTACTGGTGTGGAGGGGTCCGTCACTCTGTGACACCGGAGTACGGAACCCGTGTGGACGGGTCTGACACTGTAACACCAGGGTACGGTACCGGTGGGGACGGGTCTGTCACTGTCACACGGGGGTACGGTACCGGTGGGGACGGGTCTGTCACTGTATAACACCGGAGTACGGTACATGTGGGGATGGGTCTGTCACTGTGTGACACCGGGGTACGGTACCAGTGGGGACGGGTCTGTCACTGTATAACACCGGAGTACGGTACATGTGGGGATGGGTCTGTCACTGTGTGACACCGGGGTACGGTACCGGTGGGGACGGGTCTGTCACTGTATAACACCGGAGTACGGTACATGTGGGGATGGGTCTGTCACTGTGTGACACCGGAGTACGGTACCGGCGGGGATGGGTCTGTCACTGTAGAACACTGGGGTACGGTACCGGTGGAGATGGGTCTTTCACTGTGTGACACCGGGGTACGGTACCGGTGGGGACAAGTCTGTCACTTTGTGACACCAGAGTATGGTACCGGTGGGGACGGGTCCGTCTCTGTGTTACACCGGCATACAGTACCAGTGGGGATGGGTCTGTCACTGTGTGACACCGGGGTACGGTACCGGTGGGGACGGGTCTGTCACTGTCACACGGGGGTACGGTACCGGTGGGGACGGGTCTGTCACTTTGTGACACCGGAGTACGGTACCGGTGGGGTCGGGTCCGTCACTGTGTGACACCGGGGTACGGTACCGGCGGGGACGGGTCTGTCCCTGTGTGACACCAGGGTAGGGTACCGGTGGGGATGGGTCTGTCACTGTGTGACACCGGGGTATGTTACCGGTGGGGATGGGTCTGTCACTGTATAACACCGGGGTACGGTACCGGTGGGGTCGGGTCCGTCACTGTGTGACACCGGGGTACAGTAACGGTGGGGATGGGTCTGTCTCTGTGTAACACTGGGGTACGGTACCTGTGGGGACGGGTCCGTCACTCTGTGACACCAGGATACGGTACTGGTGGGGATGGGTCTGTCACTGTGTGACACCGGGGTACGGTACCGGGGTGGACGGGTCTGTCACTCTGTGACACCAGGATACGGTACCGGTGGGGACGGGTCTGTCACTTTGTGACAGCGGAGTACGGTACCAGGGGGGACAGGTCTGACACGGTAACACCAGGGTACGGTAACGGCGGGGACGTGTCCGTCACTGTGTGACACCGGGGTACGGTACCGGTGGGGACGGGTCCGTCACTGTGTAACACCAGGGTACAGTAACGGTGTGGATGGGTCTGTCTCTGTGTAACACTGGGGTACGGTACCTGTGGGGACGGGTCTGTCACTCTGTGACACCGGGGTACGGTACTGGTGGGGATGGGTCTGTCACTCTGTGACACCGGGGTACAGTACTGGTGGGGACGGGTCTGTCACTTTGTGTCACCGGAGCACGGTACCAGTGGGGACGGGTCTGTCTCTGTGTAACACCGGGGTACAGTACCAATGGGGACGGGTCTGTCTCCGTGTAACACCGGGGTACGGTACCGGTGGGGACGGGTCTGTCACTTTGTGACACCGGAGTACGGTACCGGTGGGGTCGGGTCCGTCACTGTGTGACACCGGGGTACGGTACCGGTGGGGTCGGGTCTGTCACTTTGTGACACCGGAGTACGGTACCGGTGGGGTCGGGTCTGTCACTTTGTGACACCGGGGTACGGTACCGGTGGGGTCGGGTCTGTCACTTTGTGACACCGGGGTACGGTACCGGTGGGGACGGGTCTGTCACTTTGTGACACCGGAGTACGGTACCGGTGGGGTCGGGTCTGTCACTTTGTGACACCGGGGTACGGTACCGGTGGGGTCGGGTCTGTCACTTTGTGACACCGGGGTACGGTACCGGTGGGGACGGGTCTGTCACTTTGTGACACCGGGGTACGGTACAGGTGGGGACGGGTCTGTCACTTTGTGACACCGGGGTACGGTACCGGTGGGGACGGGTCTGTCACTTTGTGACACCGGAGTACGGTACCGGTGGGGACGGGTCTGTCACTTTGTGACACCGGAGTACGGTACCGGTGGGGACGGGTCTGTCACTTTGTGACACCGGAGTACGGTACCGGTGGGGACGGGTCTTTCTCTGTGTAACACCGGGGTACAGTACCAGTGGGGATGGGTCTGTCACTGTGACACAGGGGTACGGTACCGGTGGGGTTGGGTCTGTCACTCTGTGACACCAGGGTACGGTACCGGTTGGGACGGGTCTGTCACTTTGTGACACCGGGGTACGATACCGGCGGGGACGGGTCCGTCACTGTGTGACACCGGGGTACGGTACCGGTGGGGACGGGTCTGTCCCTGTGTGTCACTGGGGTACGGTACCGGTGGGGTCGGGTCCGTCACTGTGTGACACTGGGGTACGGTACCGGTGGGGACGGGTCCGTCACTGTGTAACACCGGGGTACAGTAACGGTGCGGATGGGTCTGTCTCTGTGTAACACTGGGGTACGGTACCTGTGGGGACGGGTCCGTCACTCTGTGACACCTGGGTACGGTACCGGTGGGGTCGGGTCTGTCACTTTGTGACACCGGAGTACGGTACCGGTGGGGTCGGGTCTGTCACTTTGTGACACCGGAGTACGGTACCGGTGGGGACGGGTCTGTCACTTTGTGACACCGGGGTACGGTACCGGTGGGGACGGGTCTGTCACTTTGTGACACCGGGGTACGGTACCGGTGGGGACGGGTCTGTCACTTTGTGACACCGGAGTACGGTACCGGTGGGGACGGGTCTGTCACTTTGTGACACCGGAGTACGGTACCGGTGGGGACTGGTCTGTCACTTTGTGACACCGGAGTACGGTACCGGTGGGGACGGGTCTTTCTTTGTGTAACACCGGGGTACAGTACCAGTGGGGATGGGTCTGTCACTGTGACACAGGGGTACGGTACCGGTGGGGACGGGTCTGTCACTTTGTGACACCGGAGTACGGTACCGGTGGGGTCGGGTCCGTCACTTTGTGACACCGGAGTACGGTACCGGAGGGGTCGGGTCTGTCACTTTGTGACACCGGAGTACGGTACCGGTGGGGTCGGGTCTGTCACTTTGTGACACCGGGGTACGGTACCGGTGGGGTCGGGTCTGTCACTTTGTGACACCGGAGTACGGTACCGGTGGGGTCGGGTCTGTCACTTTGTGGCACCGGGATACGGTACCGGTGGGGACGGGTCCATCACTCTGTGACACCGGGGTACGGTACCGGTGGGGACGGGTCTGTCACTTTGTGACACCGGGGTACGGTACCGGCGGGGACGGATCCGTCACTGTGTGACACCGGGGTACGGTACCGGTGGGGACGGGTCTGTCCCTGTGTGTCACCGGGGTACGGTACCGGTGGGGTCGGGTCCGTCACTGTGTGACACCAGGGTACGGTACCGGCGGGGACGGGTCCGTCACTGTGTGACACCGGAGTACGGTACCGGTGGGGTCGGGTCTGTCACTTTGTGACACCGGAGTACGGTACCGGTGGGGTCGGGTCTGTCACTTTGTGACACCGGAGTACGGTACCGGTGGGGTCGGGTCTGTCACTTTGTGACACCGGAGTACGGTACCGGTGGGGACGGGTCTGTCACTTTGTGACACCGGGGTACGGTACCGGTGGGGACGGGTCTGTCACTTTGTGACACCGGAGTACGATACCGGTGGGGACGGGTCTGTCACTTTGTGACACCGGAGTACGGTACCGGTGGGGACGGGTGTGACACCGGAGTACGGTACCGGTGCGGACGGGTCTTTCTCTGTGTAACACCGGGGTACTGTACCAGTGGGGATGGGTCTGTCACTGTGACACAGGGGTACGGTACCGGTGGGGTTGGGTCTGTCACTCTGTGACACCAGGGTACGGTACCGGTGGGGACGGGTCTGTCACTTTGTGACACCGGAGTACGGTACCGGTGGGGTCGAGTCTGTCCCTGTGTGGCACCGGGATACGGTACCGGTGGGGACGGGTCCATCACTCTGTGACACCGGGGTACGGTACCGGTGGGGACGGGTCTGTCACTTTGTGACACCGGGGTACGGTACCGGCGGGGACGGATCCGTCACTGTGTGACACCGGGGTACGGTACCGGTGGGGACGGGTCTGTCCCTGTGTGTCACCGGGGTACGGTACCGGTGGGGTCGGGTCCGTCACTGTGTGACACCAGGGTACGGTACCGGCGGGGACGGGTCCGTCACTGTGTGACACCGGGGTACGGTACTGGTGGGGACGGGTCCGTCACTGTGTAACACCAGGGTACAGTAACGGTGGGGATGGGTCTGTCTCTGTGTAACACTGGGGTACGGTACCTGTGGGGACGGGTCCGTCACTCTGTGACACCGGGGTACAGTACTGGTGGGGACGGGTCTGTCACGTTGTGTCACCGGAGTACGGTACCGGGGGGGACGGGTCTGTCACTCTGTGACACCAGGATACGGTACCGGTGGGGACGGGTCTGTCACATTGTGACACCGGAGTACGGTACCCGGGGGGACGGGTCTGACACTGTAACACCAGGGTAAGGTACCGGTGGGGACGGGTCTGTCACTTTGTGACTCCGGAGTACGGTACCCGGGGGGACGGGTCTGACACTGTAACACCAGGGTACGGTACCGGTGGGGACGGATCTGTCACTTTGTGACACCGGAGTACGGTACCCGGGGGGACGGGTCTGACACTGTAACACCAGGGTACGGTACCGGAGGGGACGGGTCCGTCACTGTGTGACACCGGGGTACGGTACCGGTGGGGATGGGTCCGTCACTGTGTAACACCAGGGTACAGTAACGGTGGGGATGGGTCTGTCTCTGTGTAACACTGGGGTACGGTACCTGTGGGGACGGGTCTGTCACTCTGTGACACCGGGGTACGGTACCGGTGGGGATGGGTCTGTCACTCTGTGACACCGGGGTACAGTACTGGTGGGGACGGGTCTGTCACCTTGTGTCACCGGAGTACGGTACCGGTGGGGATGGGTCTGTCTCTGTAACACCGGGGTACAGTACCAGTGGGGATGGGTCTGTCACTGTGACACCGGGGTACGGTACCGGTGGGGTTGGGTCTGTCACTCTGTGACACCAGGGTACGGTACCGGTGGGGACGGGTCTGTCACTTTGTGACACCGGAGTACGGTACCGGGGGGGACGGGTCTGTCTCTGTGTAACACAGGGGTACAGTACTGGTGGGGACGGGTCCGTCACTCTGTGACACCGGGGTACGGTACCGGTGGGGTAGGGTCCGTCACTGTGTGACACCGGGGTACGGTACCGGCGGGGACGGGTCCGTCACTGTGTGACACCGGGGTACGGTACCGATGGGGACGGGTCCGTCACTGTGTAACACCAGGGTACAGTAACGGTGGGGATGGGTCTGTCTCTGTGTAACAATGGGGTACGGTACCTGTGGGGACGGGTCTGTCACTCTGTGACACCGGGGTACGGTACCGGTGGGGATGGGTCTGTCACTCTGTGACACCGGGGTACAGTACTGGTGGGGACGGGTCTGTCACTTTGTGTCACCGGAGCACGGTACCGGTGGGGACGGGTCTGTCTCTGTGTAACACCGGGGTACAGTACCAATGGGGACGGGTCTGTCTCTGTGTAACACCGGGGTACGGTACCGGTGGGGCTGGGTCTGTCACTCTGTGACACCAGGGTACGGTACCGGTGGGGACGGGTCTGTCACTTTGTGACACCGGAGTACGGTACCGGTGGGGTCGGGTCCGTCACTGTGTGACACCGGAGTACGGTACCGGTGGGGTCGGGTCTGTCACTTTGTGACACCGGAGTACGGTACCGGTGGGGACGGGTCTGTCACTTTGTGACACCGGGGTACGGTACCGGTGGGGATGGGTCTGTCACTTTGTGACACCGGGGTACGGTATCCGGGGGGACGGGTCTGACACTGTAACACCAGGGTACGGTACCGGAGGGAACGGGTCCGTCACTGTGTGACACCGGGGTACGGTACCGGTGGGGATGGGTCCGTCACTGTGTAACACCAGGGTACAGTAACGGTGGGGATGGGTCTGTCTCTGTGTAACACTGGGGTACGGTACCTGTGGGGACGGGTCTGTCACTCTGTGACACCGGGGTACGGTACCGGTGGGGATGGGTCTGTCACTCTGTGACACCGGGGTACAGTACTGGTGGGGACGGGTCTGTCACTTTGTGTCACCGGAGTACGGTACCGGTGGGGATGGGTCTGTCTCTGTGTAACACCGGTGTACAGTACCAGTGGGGATGGGTCTGTCACTGTGACACCGGGGTACGGTACCGGTGGGGATGGGTCTGTCACTTTGTGACACCGGGGTACGGTATCCGGGGGGACGGGTCTGTCTCTGTGACTCCGGGGTACGGTACCGGTGGGGACGGGTCTGTCATTGTAACACTGGGGTACGGTACTGGTGGGGTGTGTCACTGTGCAACACCGAGGGTACGGTACCGGTGGGGATGGTTCTGTCACTGTGTGACACCAGGGTACGGTACCGGTGGGGACGGGTCTGTCTCTGTGTAACACCGGCATACAGTACCAGTGGGGATCGGTCTGTCACTGTGTGACACCGGGGAACGGTACCGGTGGGGACGGGTCTGTCTCTGTGTAACACCGGGGTACAGTACCAGTGGAGAAGGGTCTGTCTCTGTGTAACACCGGGGTACGGTACCGGTGGGGACGGGTCCGTCACTCTGTGACACCGGAGTACGGAACCGGTGTGGACGGGTCTGACACTGTAACACCAGGGTACGGTACCGGTGGGGACGGGTCTGTCACTGTCACACGGGGGTACGGTACCGGTGGGGACGGGTCTGTCACTGTATAACACCGGAGTACGGTACATGTGGGGATGGGTCTGTCACTGTGTGACACCGGAGTACGGTACCGGCGGGGATGGGTCTGTCACTGTATAACACCGGGGTACGGTACCGGTGGGGATGGGTCTTTCACTCTGTGACACCGGGGTACGGTACCGCTGGGAACGGGTCTGTCACTTTGTGACACCGGAGTACGGTACCGGTGGGGACGGGTCTGGCTCTGTGTAACACCGGGGTACAGTACCAGTGGGGATGGGTCTGTCACTGTGTGACACCGGGGTACGGTACCGGTGGGGATGGGTCTGTCACTCTGTGACACCAGGATACGGTACCAGTGGGGACGGGTCTGTCACTCTGTGACACCGGGGTACGGTACCGGTGGGGATGGGTCTGTCACTCTGTGACACCGGGGTACAGTACCGGTGGGGACGGGTCTGTCACTTTGTGTCACCGGAGTATGGTACCGGTGTGGTCAGGTCTGTCCCTGTGTGACACCGGGATACGGTACCGGTGGGGACGGGTCTGTCCCTGTGTGGCACCGGAGTACGGAACCGGTGTGGACAAGTCTGACACTGTAACACCACGGTACGGTACCGGTGGGGACGGGTCTGTCACTGTATAACACCGGAGTACAGTACATGTGGGGATGGGTCTGTCACTGTGTGACACCGGAGTACGGTACATGTGGGGATGGGTCTGTCACTGTGTGACACCAGGGTATGGTACCGGTGGGGATGGGTCTGTCACTGTGTGACACCGGGGTATGTTACCGGTGGGGATGGGTCTGTCACTGTATAACACCGGGGTACGGTACCGGTGGGGTCGGGTCCGTCACTGTGTGACACCGGGGTACAGTAACGGTGGGGAAGGGTCTGTCTCTGTGTAACACTGGGGTACGGTACCTGTGGGGACGGGTCCGTCACTCTGTGACACCGGGGTACAGTACTGGTGGGGACGGGTCTGTCACGTTGTGTCACCGGAGTACGGTACCGGGGTGGACGGGTCTGTCACTCTGTGACACCAGGATACGGTACCGGTGGGGACGGGTCTGTCACTTTGTGACACCGGAGTACGGTACCAGGGGGGACGGGTCTGACACTGTGTGACACCAGGGTACGGTACCGGTGGGGACGGGTCCGTCACTGTGTAACACCGGGGTACGGTACCTGTAGGGACGGGTCTGTCACTCTGTGACACCAGGGTACGGTACCGGGGGGGACGGGTCTGTCTCTGTGACTCCGGGGTACGGTACCGGTGGGGACGGGTCTGTCATTGTAACACTGGGGTACGGTACTGGTGGGGTGTGTCACTGTGCAACACCGAGGGTACGGTACCGGTGGGGATGGTTCTGTCACTGTGTGACACCAGGGTACGGTACCGGTGGGGACGGGTCTGTCTCTGTGTAACACCGGCATACAGTACCAGTGGGGATCGGTCTGTCACTGTGTGACACCGGGGAACGGTACCGGTGGGGACGGGTCTGTCTCTGTGTAACACCGGGGTACAGTACCAGTGGAGAAGGGTCTGTCTCTGTGTAACACCGGGGTACGGTACCGGTGGGGACGGGTCCGTCACTCTGTGACACCGGAGTACGGAACCGGTGTGGACGGGTCTGACACTGTAACACCAGGGTACGGTACCGGTGGGGACGGGTCTGTCACTGTCACACGGGGGTACGGTACCGGTGGGGATGGGTCTGTCACTGTATAACACCGGAGTACGGTACATGTGGGGATGGGTCTGTCACTGTGTGACACCGGAGTACGGTACCGGCGGGGATGGGTCTGTCACTGTATAACACCGGGGTACGGTACCGGTGGGGATGGGTCTTTCACTCTGTGACACCGGGGTACGGTACCGCTGGGGACGGGTCTGTCACTTTGTGACACCGGAGTACGGTACCGGTGGGGACAGGTCTGTCTCTGTGTAACACCGGGGAACAGTACCAGTGGGGATGGGTCTGTCACTGTGTGACACCGGGGTACGGTACCGGTGGGGATGGGTCTGTCACTCTGTGACACCAGGATACGGTACCAGTGGGGACGGGTCTGTCACTCTGTGACACCGGGGTACAGTACCGGCGGGGACAGGTCTGTCACTGTGTAACACCGGGGTACGGTACCGGCGGGGACGGGTCTGTCACTGTGTGACACCGGGGTACGGTACCGGCGGGGACGGGTCTGTCACTTTGTGACACCGGGGTACGGTACCGGTGGGGTCGGGTCTGTCACTTTGTGACACCGGAGTACGGTACCGGTGGGGTCGGGTCTGTCACTTTGTGACACCGGAGTACGGTACCAGGGGGGACGGGTCTGACACTGTGTGACACCAGGGTACGGAACCGGTGGGGACGGGTCCGTCACTGTGTAACACCGGGGTACGGTACCTGTAGGGACGGGTCTGTCACTCTGTGACACCAGGGTACGGTACCGGTGGGGACGGGTCTGTCATTGTAACACTGGGGTACGGTACTGGTGGGGTGTGTCACTGTGCAACACCGGGGGTACGGTACCGGTGGGGATGGTTCTGTCACTGTGTGACACCAGGGTACGGTACCGGTGGGGACGGGTCTGTCTCTGTGTAACACCGGCATACAGTACCAGTGGGGATCGGTCTGTCACTGTGTGACACCGGGGAACGGTACCGGTGGGGACGGGTCTGTCTCTGTGTAACACCGGGGTACGGTACCGGTGGGGACGGGTCCGTCACTCTGTGACACCGGAGTACGGAACCGGTGTGGACGGGTCTGACACTGTAACACCAGGGTACGGTACCGGTGGGGACGGGTCTGTCACTGTCACACGGGGGTACGGTACCGGTGGGGATGGGTCTGTCAGTGTATAACACCGGAGTACGGTACATGTGGGGATGGGTCTGTCACTGTGTGACACCGGAGTACGGTACCGGCGGGGATGGGTCTGTCACTGTATAACACCGGAGTACGGTACATGTGGGGATGGGTCTGTCACTGTGTGACACCGGAGTACGGTACCGGCGGGGATGGGTCTGTCACTGTATAACACCGGGGTACGGTACCGGTGGGGATGGGTCTTTCACTCTGTGACACCGGGGTACGGTACCGCTGGGGACGGGTCTGTCACTTTGTGACACCGGAGTACGGTACCGGTGGGGACGGGTCTGGCTCTGTGTAACACCGGGGTACAGTACCAGTGGGGATGGGTCTGTCACTGTGTGACACCGGGGTACGGTACCGGTGGGGATGGGTCTGTCACTCTGTGACACCAGGATACGGTACCAGTGGGGACGGGTCTATCACTCTGTGACACCGGGGTACGGTACCGGTGGGGATGGGTCTGTCACTCTGTGACACCGGGGTACAGTACCGGTGGGGACGGGTCTGTCACTTTGTGTCACCGGAGTATGGTACCGGTGTGGTCAGGTCTGTCCCTGTGTGACACCGGGATACGGTACCGGTGGGGACGGGTCTGTCCCTGTGTGGCACCGGAGTACGGAACCGGTGTGGACAAGTCTGACACTGTAACACCAGGGTACGGTACCGGTGGGGACGGGTCTGTCACTGTATAACACCGGAGTACGGTACATGTGGGGATGGGTCTGTCACTGTGTGACACCGGAGTACGGTACATGTGGGGATGGGTCTGTCACTGTGTGACACCAGGGTATGGTACCGGTGGGGATGGGTCTGTCACTGTGTGACACAGGGGTATGTTACCGGTGGGGATGGGTCTGTCACTGTGTGACACCGGGGTATGTTACCGGTGGGGATGGGTCTGTCACTGTATAACACCGGGGTACGGTACCGGTGGGGTCGGGTCCGTCACTGTGTGACACCGGGGTACAGTAACGGTGGGGAAGGGTCTGTCTCTGTGTAACACTGGGGTACGGTACCTGTGGGGACGGGTCCGTCACTCTGTGACACCGGGGTACAGTACTGGTGGGGACGGGTCTGTCACTTTGTGACACCGGAGTACGGTACCGGTGGGGATGGGTCTGTCACTCTGTGACACCAGGATACGGTACCAGTGGGGACGGGTCTGTCACTCTGTGACACCGGGGTACAGTACCGGCGGGGACAGGTCTGTCACTGTGTAACACCGGGGTACGGTACCGGCGGGGACGGGTCTGTCACTGTGTGACACCGGGGTACGGTACCGGCGGGGACGGGTCTGTCACTTTGTGACACCGGGGTACGGTACCAGTGGGGTCGGGTCTGTCACTTTGTGACACCGGAGTACGGTACCGGTGGGGTCGGGTCTGTCACTTTGTGACACCGGAGTACGGTACCAGGGGGGACGGGTCTGACACTGTGTGACACCAGGGTACGGAACCGGTGGGGACGGGTCCGTCACTGTGTAACACCGGGGTACGGTACCTGTAGGGACGGGTCTGTCACTCTGTGACACCAGGGTACGGTACCGGTGGGGACGGGTCTGTCATTGTAACACTGGGGTACGGTACTGGTGGGGTGTGTCACTGTGCAACACCGGGGGTACGGTACCGGTGGGGATGGTTCTGTCACTGTGTGACACCAGGGTACGGTACCGGTGGGGACGGGTCTGTCTCTGTGTAACACCGGCATACAGTACCAGTGGGGATCGGTCTGTCACTGTGTGACACCGGGGAACGGTACCGGTGGGGACGGGTCTGTCTCTGTGTAACACCGGGGTACGGTACCGGTGGGTACGGGTCCGTCACTCTGTGACACCGGAGTACGGAACCGGTGTGGACGGGTCTGACACTGTAACACCAGGGTACGGTACCGGTGGGGACGGGTCTGTCACTGTCACACGGGGGTACGGTACCGGTGGGGACGGGTCTGTCACTGTATAACACCGGAGTACGGTACATGTGGGGATGGGTCTGTCACTGTGTGACACCGGAGTACGGTACCGGCGGGGATGGGTCTGTCACTGTATAACACCGGGGTACGGTACCGGTGGGGATGGGTCTTTCACTCTGTGACACCGGGGTACGGTACCGCTGGGGACGGGTCTGTCACTTTGTGACACCGGAGTACGGTACCGGTGGGGACGGGTCTGGCTCTGTGTAACACCGGGGTACAGTACCAGTGGGGATGGGTCTGTCACTGTGTGACACCGGGGTACGGTACCGGTGGGGATGGGTCTGTCACTCTGTGACACCAGGATACGGTACCAGTGGGGACGGGTCTGTCACTCTGTGACACCGGGGTACGGTACCGGTGGGGATGGGTCTGTCACTCTGTGACACCGGGGTACAGTACCGGTGGGGACGGGTCTGTCACTTTGTGTCACCGGAGTATGGTACCGGTGTGGTCAGGTCTGTCCCTGTGTGACACCGGGATACGGTACCGGTGGGGACGGGTCTGTCCCTGTGTGGCACCGGAGTACGGAACCGGTGTGGACAAGTCTGACACTGTAACACCACGGTACGGTACCGGTGGGGACGGGTCTGTCACTGTATAACACCGGAGTACAGTACATGTGGGGATGGGTCTGTCACTGTGTGACACCGGAGTACGGTACATGTGGGGATGGGTCTGTCACTGTGTGACACCAGGGTATGGTACCGGTGGGGATGGGTCTGTCACTGTGTGACACCGGGGTATGTTACCGGTGGGGATGGGTCTGTCACTGTATAACACCGGGGTACGGTACCGGTGGGGTCGGGTCCGTCACTGTGTGACACCGGGGTACAGTAACGGTGGGGAAGGGTCTGTCTCTGTGTAACACTGGGGTACGGTACCTGTGGGGACGGGTCCGTCACTCTGTGACACCGGGGTACAGTACTGGTGGGGACGGGTCTGTCACGTTGTGTCACCGGAGTACGGTACCGGGGTGGACGGGTCTGTCACTCTGTGACACCAGGATACGGTACCGGTGGGGACGGGTCTGTCACTTTGTGACACCGGAGTACGGTACCAGGGGGGACGGGTCTGACACTGTGTGACACCAGGGTACGGTACCGGTGGGGACGGGTCCGTCACTGTGTAACACCGGGGTACGGTACCTGTAGGGACGGGTCTGTCACTCTGTGACACCAGGGTACGGTACCGGGGGGGACGGGTCTGTCTCTGTGACTCCGGGGTACGGTACCGGTGGGGACGGGTCTGTCATTGTAACACTGGGGTACGGTACTGGTGGGGTGTGTCACTGTGCAACACCGAGGGTACGGTACCGGTGGGGATGGTTCTGTCACTGTGTGACACCAGGGTACGGTACCGGTGGGGACGGGTCTGTCTCTGTGTAACACCGGCATACAGTACCAGTGGGGATCGGTCTGTCACTGTGTGACACCGGGGAACGGTACCGGTGGGGACGGGTCTGTCTCTGTGTAACACCGGGGTACAGTACCAGTGGAGAAGGGTCTGTCTCTGTGTAACACCGGGGTACGGTACCGGTGGGGACGGGTCCGTCACTCTGTGACACCGGAGTACGGAACCGGTGTGGACGGGTCTGACACTGTAACACCAGGGTACGGTACCGGTGGGGACGGGTCTGTCACTGTCACACGGGGGTACGGTACCGGTGGGGATGGGTCTGTCACTGTATAACACCGGAGTACGGTACATGTGGGGATGGGTCTGTCACTGTGTGACACCGGAGTACGGTACCGGCGGGGATGGGTCTGTCACTGTATAACACCGGAGTACGGTACATGTGGGGATGGGTCTGTCACTGTGTGACACCGGAGTACGGTACCGGCGGGGATGGGTCTGTCACTGTATAACACCGGGGTACGGTACCGGTGGGGATGGGTCTTTCACTCTGTGACACCGGGGTACGGTACCGCTGGGGACGGGTCTGTCACTTTGTGACACCGGAGTACGGTACCGGTGGGGACGGGTCTGGCTCTGTGTAACACCGGGGTACAGTACCAGTGGGGATGGGTCTGTCACTGTGTGACACCGGGGTACGGTACCGGTGGGGATGGGTCTGTCACTCTGTGACACCAGGATACGGTACCAGTGGGGACGGGTCTATCACTCTGTGACACCGGGGTACGGTACCGGTGGGGATGGGTCTGTCACTCTGTGACACCGGGGTACAGTACCGGTGGGGACGGGTCTGTCACTTTGTGTCACCGGAGTATGGTACCGGTGTGGTCAGGTCTGTCCCTGTGTGACACCGGGATACGGTACCGGTGGGGACGGGTCTGTCCCTGTGTGGCACCGGAGTACGGAACCGGTGTGGACAAGTCTGACACTGTAACACCAGGGTACGGTACCGGTGGGGACGGGTCTGTCACTGTATAACACCGGAGTACGGTACATGTGGGGATGGGTCTGTCACTGTGTGACACCGGAGTACGGTACATGTGGGGATGGGTCTGTCACTGTGTGACACCAGGGTATGGTACCGGTGGGGATGGGTCTGTCACTGTGTGACACAGGGGTATGTTACCGGTGGGGATGGGTCTGTCACTGTGTGACACCGGGGTATGTTACCGGTGGGGATGGGTCTGTCACTGTATAACACCGGGGTACGGTACCGGTGGGGTCGGGTCCGTCACTGTGTGACACCGGGGTACAGTAACGGTGGGGAAGGGTCTGTCTCTGTGTAACACTGGGGTACGGTACCTGTGGGGACGGGTCCGTCACTCTGTGACACCGGGGTACAGTACTGGTGGGGACGGGTCTGTCACGTTGTGTCACCGGAGTACGGTACCGGGGTGGACGGGTCTGTCACTCTGTGACACCAGGATACGGTACCGGTGGGGACGGGTCTGTCACTTTGTGACACCGGAGTACGGTACCAGGGGGGACGGGTCTGACACTGTGTGACACCAGGGTACGGTACCGGTGGGGACGGGTCCGTCACTGTGTAACACCGGGGTACGGTACCTGTAGGGACGGGTCTGTCACTCTGTGACACCAGGGTACGGTACCGGGGGGGACGGGTCTGTCTCTGTGACTCCGGGGTACGGTACCGGTGGGGACGGGTCTGTCATTGTAACACTGGGGTACGGTACTGGTGGGGTGTGTCACTGTGCAACACCGAGGGTACGGTACCGGTGGGGATGGTTCTGTCACTGTGTGACACCAGGGTACGGTACCGGTGGGGACGGGTCTGTCTCTGTGTAACACCGGCATACAGTACCAGTGGGGATCGGTCTGTCACTGTGTGACACCGGGGAACGGTACCGGTGGGGATGGGTCTGTCTCTGTGTAACACCGGCATACAGTACCAGTGGGGATCGGTCTGTCACTGTGTGACACCGGGGAACGGTACCGGTGGGGACGGGTCTGTCTCTGTGTAACACCGGGGTACAGTACCAGTGGAGAAGGGTCTGTCTCTGTGTAACACCGGGGTACGGTACCGGTGGGGACGGGTCCGTCACTCTGTGACACCGGAGTACGGAACCGGTGTGGACGGGTCTGACACTGTAACACCAGGGTACGGTACCGGTGGGGACGGGTCTGTCACTGTCACACGGGGGTACGGTACCGGTGGGGATGGGTCTGTCACTGTATAACACCGGAGTACGGTACATGTGGGGATGGGTCTATCACTGTGTGACACCGGAGTACGGTACCGGCGGGGATGGGTCTGTCACTGTGTGACACCGGGGTACGGTACCGGCGGGGACGGGTCTGTCACTTTGTGACACCGGGGTACGGTACCGGTGGGGTCGGGTCTGTCACTTTGTGACACCGGAGTACGGTACCGGTGGGGTCGGGTCTGTCACTTTGTGACACCGGAGTACGGTACCAGGGGGGACGGGTCTGACACTGTGTGACACCAGGGTACGGAACCGGTGGGGACGGGTCCGTCACTGTGTAACACCGGGGTACGGTACCTGTAGGGACGGGTCTGTCACTCTGTGACACCAGGGTACGGTACCGGGGGGGACGGGTCTGTCTCTGTGACTCCGGGGTACGGTACCGGTGGGGACGGGTCTGTCATTGTAACACTGGGGTACGGTACTGGTGGGGTGTGTCACTGTGCAACACCGAGGGTACGGTACCGGTGGGGATGGTTCTGTCACTGTGTGACACCAGGGTACGGTACCGGTGGGGACGGGTCTGTCTCTGTGTAACACCGGCATACAGTACCAGTGGGGATCGGTCTGTCACTGTGTGACACCGGGGAACGGTACCGGTGGGGACGGGTCTGTCTCTGTGTAACACCGGGGTACAGTACCAGTGGAGAAGGGTCTGTCTCTGTGTAACACCGGGGTACGGTACCGGTGGGGACGGGTCCGTCACTCTGTGACACCGGAGTACGGAACCGGTGTGGACGGGTCTGACACTGTAACACCAGGGTACGGTACCGGTGGGGACGGGTCTGTCACTGTCACACGGGGGTACGGTACCGGTGGGGATGGGTCTGTCACTGTATAACACCGGAGTACGGTACATGTGGGGATGGGTCTGTCACTGTGTGACACCGGAGTACGGTACCGGCGGGGATGGGTCTGTCACTGTATAACACCGGAGTACGGTACATGTGGGGATGGGTCTGTCACTGTGTGACACCGGAGTACGGTACCGGCGGGGATGGGTCTGTCACTGTATAACACCGGGGTACGGTACCGGTGGGGATGGGTCTTTCACTCTGTGACACCGGGGTACGGTACCGCTGGGGACGGGTCTGTCACTTTGTGACACCGGAGTACGGTACCGGTGGGGACGGGTCTGGCTCTGTGTAACACCGGGGTACAGTACCAGTGGGGATGGGTCTGTCACTGTGTGACTCCGGGGTACGGTACCGGTGGGGATGGGTCTGTCACTCTGTGACACCAGGATACGGTACCAGTGGGGACGGGTCTATCACTCTGTGACACCGGGGTACGGTACCGGTGGGGATGGGTCTGTCACTCTGTGACACCGGGGTACAGTACCGGTGGGGACGGGTCTGTCACTTTGTGTCACCGGAGTATGGTACCGGTGTGGTCAGGTCTGTCCCTGTGTGACACCGGGATACGGTACCGGTGGGGACGGGTCTGTCCCTGTGTGGCACCGGAGTACGGAACCGGTGTGGACAAGTCTGACACTGTAACACCAGGGTACGGTACCGGTGGGGACGGGTCTGTCACTGTATAACACCGGAGTACGGTACATGTGGGGATGGGTCTGTCACTGTGTGACACCGGAGTACGGTACATGTGGGGATGGGTCTGTCACTGTGTGACACCAGGGTATGGTACCGGTGGGGATGGGTCTGTCACTGTGTGACACAGGGGTATGTTACCGGTGGGGATGGGTCTGTCACTGTGTGACACCGGGGTATGTTACCGGTGGGGATGGGTCTGTCACTGTATAACACCGGGGTACGGTACCGGTGGGGTCGGGTCCGTCACTGTGTGACACCGGGGTACAGTAACGGTGGGGAAGGGTCTGTCTCTGTGTAACACTGGGGTACGGTACCTGTGGGGACGGGTCCGTCACTCTGTGACACCGGGGTACAGTACTGGTGGGGACGGGTCTGTCACGTTGTGTCACCGGAGTACGGTACCGGGGTGGACGGGTCTGTCACTCTGTGACACCAGGATACGGTACCGGTGGGGACGGGTCTGTCACTTTGTGACACCGGAGTACGGTACCAGGGGGGACGGGTCTGACACTGTGTGACACCAGGGTACGGTACCGGTGGGGACGGGTCCGTCACTGTGTAACACCGGGGTACGGTACCTGTAGGGACGGGTCTGTCACTCTGTGACACCAGGGTACGGTACCGGGGGGGACGGGTCTGTCTCTGTGACTCCGGGGTACGGTACCGGTGGGGACGGGTCTGTCATTGTAACACTGGGGTACGGTACTGGTGGGGTGTGTCACTGTGCAACACCGAGGGTACGGTACCGGTGGGGATGGTTCTGTCACTGTGTGACACCAGGGTACGGTACCGGTGGGGACGGGTCTGTCTCTGTGTAACACCGGCATACAGTACCAGTGGGGATCGGTCTGTCACTGTGTGACACCGGGGAACGGTACCGGTGGGGATGGGTCTGTCTCTGTGTAACACCGGCATACAGTACCAGTGGGGATCGGTCTGTCACTGTGTGACACCGGGGAACGGTACCGGTGGGGACGGGTCTGTCTCTGTGTAACACCGGGGTACAGTACCAGTGGAGAAGGGTCTGTCTCTGTGTAACACCGGGGTACGGTACCGGTGGGGACGGGTCCGTCACTCTGTGACACCGGAGTACGGAACCGGTGTGGACGGGTCTGACACTGTAACACCAGGGTACGGTACCGGTGGGGACGGGTCTGTCACTGTCACACGGGGGTACGGTACCGGTGGGGATGGGTCTGTCACTGTATAACACCGGAGTACGGTACATGTGGGGATGGGTCTATCACTGTGTGACACCGGAGTACGGTACCGGCGGGGATGGGTCTGTCACTGTGTGACACCGGGGTACGGTACCGGCGGGGACGGGTCTGTCACTTTGTGACACCGGGGTACGGTACCGGTGGGGTCGGGTCTGTCACTTTGTGACACCGGAGTACGGTACCGGTGGGGTCGGGTCTGTCACTTTGTGACACCGGAGTACGGTACCAGGGGGGACGGGTCTGACACTGTGTGACACCAGGGTACGGAACCGGTGGGGACGGGTCCGTCACTGTGTAACACCGGGGTACGGTACCTGTAGGGACGGGTCTGTCACTCTGTGACACCAGGGTACGGTACCGGTGGGGACGGGTCTGTCATTGTAACACTGGGGTACGGTACTGGTGGGGTGTGTCACTGTGCAACACCGGGGGTACGGTACCGGTGGGGATGGTTCTGTCACTGTGTGACACCAGGGTACGGTACCGGTGGGGACGGGTCTGTCTCTGTGTAACACCGGCATACAGTACCAGTGGGGATCGGTCTGTCACTGTGTGACACCGGGGAACAGTACCGGTGGGGACGGGTCTGTCTCTGTGTAACACCGGGGTACGGTACCGGTGGGGACGGGTCCGTCACTCTGTGACACCGGAGTACGGAACCGGTGTGGACGGGTCTGACACTGTAACACCAGGGTACGGTACCGGTGGGGACGGGTCTGTCACTGTCACACGGGGGTACGGTACCGGTGGGGACGGGTCTGTCAGTGTATAACACCGGAGTACGGTACATGTGGGGATGGGTCTGTCACTGTGTGACACCGGAGTACGGTACCGGCGGGGATGGGTCTGTCACTGTATAACACCGGAGTACGGTACATGTGGGGATGGGTCTGTCACTGTGTGACACCGGAGTACGGTACCGGCGGGGATGGGTCTGTCACTGTATAACACCGGGGTACGGTACCGGTGGGGATGGGTCTTTCACTCTGTGACACCGGGGTACGGTACCGCTGGGGACGGGTCTGTCACTTTGTGACACCGGAGTACGGTACCGGTGGGGACGGGTCTGGCTCTGTGTAACACCGGGGTACAGTACCAGTGGGGATGGGTCTGTCACTGTGTGACTCCGGGGTACGGTACCGGTGGGGATGGGTCTGTCACTCTGTGACACCAGGATACGGTACCAGTGGGGACGGGTCTATCACTCTGTGACACCGGGGTACGGTACCGGTGGGGATGGGTCTGTCACTCTGTGACACCGGGGTACAGTACCGGTGGGGACGGGTCTGTCACTTTGTGTCACCGGAGTATGGTACCGGTGTGGTCAGGTCTGTCCCTGTGTGACACCGGGATACGGTACCGGTGGGGACGGGTCTGTCCCTGTGTGGCACCGGAGTACGGAACCGGTGTGGACAAGTCTGACACTGTAACACCAGGGTACGGTACCGGCGGGGATGGGTCTGTCACTGTATAACACCGGGGTACGGTACCGGTGGGGATGGGTCTTTCACTCTGTGACACCGGGGTACGGTACCGCTGGGGACGGGTCTGTCACTTTGTGACACCGGAGTACGGTACCGGTGGGGACAGGTCTGTCTCTGTGTAACACCGGGGTACAGTACCAGTGGGGATGGGTCTGTCACTGTGTGACACCGGGGTACGGTACCGGTGGGGATGGGTCTGTCACTCTGTGACACCAGGATACGGTACCAGTGGGGACGGGTCTGTCACTCTGTGACACCGGGGTACAGTACCGGCGGGGACGGGTCTGTCACTGTGTAACACCGGGGTACGGTACCGGCGGGGACGGGTCTGTCACTGTGTGACACCAGGGTACGGTACCGGTGGGGACGGGTCCGTCACTGTGTAACACCGGGGTACGGTACCTGTAGGGACGGGTCTGTCACTCTGTGACACCAGGGTACGGTACCGGGGGGGACGGGTCTGTCTCTGTGTAACACCGGGGTACAGTACTGGTGGGGACGGGTCCGTCACTCTGTGACTCCGGGGTACGGTACCGGTGGGGACGGGTCTGTCATTGTAACACTGGGGTACGGTACTGGTGGGGTGTGTCACTGTGCAACACCGGGGGTACGGTACCGGTGGGGATGGTTCTGTCACTGTGTGACACCAGGGTACGGTACCGGTGGGGACGGGTCTGTCTCTGTGTAACACCGGCATACAGTACCAGTGGGGATCGGTCTGTCACTGTGTGACACCGGGGAACGGTACCGGTGGGGACGGGTCTGTCTCTGTGTAACACCGGGGTACGGTACCGGTGGGGATGGGTCCGTCACTCTGTGACACCGGAGTACGGAACCGGTGTGGACGCGTCTGACACTGTAACACCAGGGTACGGTACCGGTGGGGACGGGTCTGTCACTGTCACACGGGGGTACGGTACCGGTGGGGACGGGTCTGTCACTGTATAACACCGGAGTACGGTACATGTGGGGATGGGTCTGTCACTGTGTGACACCGGAGTACGGTACCGGCGGGGATGGGTCTGTCACTGTATAACACCGGAGTACGGTACATGTGGGGATGGGTCTGTCACTGTGTGACACCGGAGTACGGTACCGGCGGGGATGGGTCTGTCACTGTATAACACCGGGGTACGGTACCGGTGGGGATGGGTCTTTCACTCTGTGACACCGGGGTACGGTACCGCTGGGGACGGGTCTGTCACTTTGTGACACCGGAGTACGGTACCGGTGGGGACGGGTCTGGCTCTGTGTAACACCGGGGTACAGTACCAGTGGGGATGGGTCTGTCACTGTGTGACTCCGGGGTACGGTACCGGTGGGGATGGGTCTGTCACTCTGTGACACCAGGATACGGTACCAGTGGGGACGGGTCTATCACTCTGTGACACCGGGGTACGGTACCGGTGGGGATGGGTCTGTCACTCTGTGACACCGGGGTACAGTACCGGTGGGGACGGGTCTGTCACTTTGTGTCACCGGAGTATGGTACCGGTGTGGTCAGGTCTGTCCCTGTGTGACACCGGGATACGGTACCGGTGGGGACGGGTCTGTCCCTGTGTGGCACCGGAGTACGGAACCGGTGTGGACAAGTCTGACACTGTAACACCAGGGTACGGTACCGGTGGGGACGGGTCTGTCACTGTATAACACCGGAGTACGGTACATGTGGGGATGGGTCTGTCACTGTGTGACACCGGAGTACGGTACATGTGGGGATGGGTCTGTCACTGTGTGACACCAGGGTATGGTACCGGTGGGGATGGGTCTGTCACTGTGTGACACAGGGGTATGTTACCGGTGGGGATGGGTCTGTCACTGTATAACACCGGGGTACGGTACCGGTGGGGTCGGGTCCGTCACTGTGTGACACCGGGGTACAGTACCGGTGGGGACGGGTCCATCACGTTGTGTCACCGGAGTACGGTACCGGTGGGGACGGGTCTGTCACTCTGTGACACCAGGATACGGTACCGGTGGGGACGGGTCTGTCACTGTGTGACACCGGGGTACGGTACCGGGGTGGACGGGTCTGTCACTCTGTGACACCAGGATACGGTACCGGTGGGGACGGGTCCGTCACTCTGTGACACTGGGGTACGGTACCGGTGGGGACGGGTCTGTCACTGTGAGACACCGGGGTACGGTACCGGTGGGGTCGGGTCTGTCACTTTGTGACACCGGAGTACGGTACCAGGGGGGACGGGTCTGACACTGTGTGACACCAGGGTACGGTACCGGTGGGGACGGGTCCGTCACTGTGTAACACCGGGGTACGGTACCTGTAGGGACGGGTCTGTCACTCTGTGACACCAGGGTACGGTACCGCTGGGGACGGGTCTGTCACTTTGTGACACCGGAGTACGGTACCGGTGGGGATGGGTCTGTCACTCTGTGACACCAGGATACGGTACCAGTGGGGACGGGTCTGTCACTCTGTGACACCGGGGTACGGTACCGGTGGGGATGGGTCTGTCACTCTGTGACACCGGGGTACAGTACCGGTGGGGACGGGTCTGTCACTTTGTGTCACCGGAGTATGGTACCGGTGTGGTCAGGTCTGTCCCTGTGTGACACCGGGATACGGTACCGGTGGGGACGGGTCTGTCCCTGTGTGGCACCGGAGTACGGAACCGGTGTGGACAAGTCTGACACTGTAACACCAGGGTACGGTACCGGTGGGGACGGGTCTGTCACTGTATAACACCGGAGTACGGTACATGTGGGGATGGGTCTGTCACTGTGTGACACCGGAGTACGGTACATGTGGGGATGGGTCTGTCACTGTGTGACACCAGGGTATGGTACCGGTGGGGATGGGTCTGTCACTGTGTGACACCGGGGTATGTTACCGGTGGGGATGGGTCTGTCACTGTATAACACCGGGGTACGGTACCGGTGGGGTCGGGTCCGTCACTGTGTGACACCGGGGTACAGTACCGGTGGGGACGGGTCCGTCACGTTGTGTCACCGGAGTACGGTACCGGTGGGGACGGGTCTGTCACTCTGTGACACCAGGATACGGTACCGGTGGGGACGGGTCTGTCACTGTGTGACACCGGGGTACGGTACCGGGGTGGACAGGTCTGTCACTCTGTGACACCAGGATACGGTACCGGTGGGGACGGGTCCGTCACTCTGTGACACTGGGGTACGGTACCGGTGGGGACGGGTCTGTCACTGTGTGACACCGGGGTACGGTACCGGTGGGGTCGGGTCTGTCACTTTGTGACACCGGAGTACGGTACCAGGGGGGACGGGTCTGACACTGTGTGACACCAGGGTACGGTACCGGTGGGGACGGGTCCGTCACTGTGTAACACCGGGGTACGGTACCTGTAGGGACGGGTCTGTCACTCTGTGACACCAGGGTACGGTACCGGGGGGGACGGGTCTGTCTCTGTGTAACACCGGGGTACAGTACTGGTGGGGACGGGTCCGTCACTCTGTGACTCCGGGGTACGGTACCGGTGGGGACGGGTCTGTCATTGTAACACTGGGGTACGGTACTGGTGGGGTGTGTCACTGTGCAACACCGGGGGTACGGTACCGGTGGGGATGGTTCTGTCACTGTGTGACACCAGGGTACGGTACCGGTGGGGACGGGTCTGTCTCTGTGTAACACCGGCATACAGTACCAGTGGGGATCGGTCTGTCACTGTGTGACACCGGGGAACGGTACCGGTGGGGACGGGTCTGTCTCTGTGTAACACCGGGGTACAGTACCAGTGGAGAAGGGTCTGTCTCTGTGTAACACCGGGGTACGGTACCGGTGGGGACGGGTCCGTCACTCTGTGACACCGGAGTACGGAACCGGTGTGGACGGGTCTGACACTGTAACACCAGGGTACGGTACCGGTGGGGACGGGTCTGTCACTGTCACACGGGGGTACGGTACCGGTGGGGATGGGTCTGTCACTGTATTACACCGGAGTACGGTACATGTGGGGATGGGTCTGTCACTGTGTGACACCGGAGTACGGTACCGGCGGGGATGGGTCTGTCACTGTATAACACCGGGGTACGGTACCGGTGGGGATGGGTCTTTCACTCTGTGACACCGGGGTACGGTACCGCTGGGGACGGGTCTGTCACTTTGTGACACCGGAGTACGGTACCGGTGGGGACAGGTCTGTCTCTGTGTAACACCGGGGTACAGTACCAGTGGGGATGGGTCTGTCACTGTGTGACACCGGGGTACGGTACCGGTGGGGATGGGTCTGTCACTCTGTGACACCAGGATACGGTACCAGTGGGGACGGGTCTGTCACTCTGTGACACCGGGGTACAGTACCGGCGGGGACGGGTCTGTCACTGTGTAACACCGGGGTACGGGACCGGCGGGGACAGGTCTGTCACTGTGTGACACCGGGGTACGGTACCGGCGGGGACGGGTCTGTCACTTTGTGACACCGGGGTACGGTACCGGTGGGGTCGGGTCTGTCACTTTGTGACACCGGAGTACGGTACCGGTGGGGTCGGGTCTGTCACTTTGTGACACCGGAGTACGGTACCTGTAGGGACGGGTCTGTCACTCTGTGACACCAGGGTACGGTACCGGGGGGGACGGGTCTGTCTCTGTGTAACACCGGGGTACAGTACTGGTGGGGACGGGTCCGTCACTCTGTGACTCCGGGGTACGGTACCGGTGGGGACGGGTCTGTCATTGTAACTCTGGGGTACGGTACTGGTGGGGTGTGTCACTGTGCAACACCGGGGGTACGGTACCGGTGGGGATGGTTCTGTCACTGTGTGACACCAGGGTACGGTACCGGTGGGGACGGGTCTGTCTCTGTGTAACACCGGCATACAGTACCAGTGGGGATCGGTCTGTCACTGTGTGACACCGGGGAACGGTACCGGTGGGGACGGGTCTGTCTCTGTGTAACACCAGGGTACGGTACCGGTGGGGACGGGTCCGTCACTCTGTGACACCGGAGTACGGAACCGGTGTGGACGGGTCTGACACTGTAACACCAGGGTACGGTACCGGTGGGGACGGGTCTGTCACTGTCACACGGGGGTACGGTACCGGTGGGGACGGGTCTGTCACTGTATAACACCGGAGTACGGTACATGTGGGGATGGGTCTGTCACTGTGTGACACCGGAGTACGGTACCGGCGGGGATGGGTCTGTCACTGTATAACACCGGGGTACGGTACCGGTGGGGATGGGTCTTTCACTCTGTGACACCGGGGTACGGTACAGCTGGGGACGGGTCTGTCACTTTGTGACACCGGAGTACGGTACCGGTGGGGACAGGTCTGTCTCTGTGTAACACCGGGGTACAGTACCAGTGGGGATGGGTCTGTCACTGTGTGACACCGGGGTACGGTACCGGTGGGGTCGGGTCTGTCACTTTGTGACACCGGGGTACGGTACCGGTGGGGTCGGGTCTGTCACTTTGTGACACCGGAGTACGGTACCGGTGGGGTCGGGTCTGTCACTTTGTGACACCGGAGTACGGTACCGGTGGGGTCGGGTCCGTCACTTTGTGACACCGGAGTACGGTACCGGTGGGGTCGGGTCTGTCACTTTGTGACACCGGAGTACGGTACCAGGGGGGACGGGTCTGACACTGTGTAACACCGGGGTACGGTACCTGTAGGGACGGGTCTGTCACTCTGTGACACCAGGGTACGGTACCGGGGGGGACGGGTCTGTCTCTGTGTAACACCGGGGTACAGTACTGGTGGGGACGGGTCCGTCACTCTGTGACTCCGGGGTACGGTACCGGTGGGGACGGGTCTGTCATTGTAACACTGGGGTACGGTACTGGTGGGGTGTGTCACTGTGCAACACCGGGGGTACGGTACCGGTGGGGATGGTTCTGTCACTGTGTGACACCAGGGTACGGTACCGGTGGGGACGGGTCTGTCTCTGTGTAACACCGGCATACAGTACCAGTGGGGATCGGTCTGTCACTGTGTGACACCGGGGAACGGTACCGGTGGGGACGGGTCTGTCTCTGTGTAACACCGGGGTACGGTACCGGTGGGGACGGGTCCGTCACTCTGTGACACCGGAGTACGGAACCGGTGTGGATGGGTCTGACACTGTAACACCAGGGTACGGTACCGGTGGGGACGGGTCTGTCACTGTCACACGGGGGTACGGTACCGGTGGGGACGGGTCTGTCACTGTGTGACACCAGGGTACGGTACCGGCGGGGACTGGTCCGTCACTGTGTGACACCGGGGTACGGTACCGGTGGGGACGGGTCCGTCACTGTGTAACACCGGGGTACAGTAACGGTGGGGATGGGTCTGTCTCTGTGTAACACTGGGGTACGGTACCTGTAGGGACGGGTCTGTCATTGTAACACTGGGGTACGGTACTGGTGGGGTGTGTCACTGTGCAACACCGGGGGTACGGTACCGGTGGGGATGGTTCTGTCACTGTGTGACACCAGGGTACGGTACCGGTGGGGACGGGTCTGTCTCTGTGTAACACCGGCATACAGAACCAGTGGGGATCGGTCTGTCACTGTGTGACACCGGGGAACGGTACCGGTGGGGACGGGTCCGTCACTCTGTGACACCGGAGTACGGAACCGGTGTGGACGGGTCTGACACTGTAACACCAGGGTACGGTACCGGTGGGGACGGGTCTGTCACTGTGTGACACCGGGGAACGGTACCGGTGGGGACGGGTCTGTCTCTGTGTAACACCGGGGTACAGTACCAGTGGAGAAGGGTCTGTCTCTGTTTAACACCGGGGTACGGTACCGGTGGGGACGGGTCCGTCACTCTGTGACACCGGAGTATGGAACCGGTGTGGACGGGTCTGACACTGTAACACTGGGGTACGGTACTGGTGGGGTGTGTCACTGTGCAACACCGGGGGTACGGTACCGGTGGGGATGGTTCTGTCACTGTGTGACACCAGGGTACGGTACCGGTGGGGACGGGTCTGTCTCTGTGTAACACCGGCATACAGTACCAGTGGGGATCGGTCTGTCACTGTGTGACACCGGGGAACGGTACCGGTGGGGACGGGTCTGTCTCTGTGTAACACCAGGGTACGGTACCGGTGGGGACGGGTCCGTCACTCTGTGACACCGGAGTACGGAACCGGTGTGGACGGGTCTGACACTGTAACACCAGGGTACGGTACCGGTGGGGACGGGTCTGTCACTGTCACACGGGGGTACGGTACCGGTGGGGACGGGTCTGTCACTGTATAACACCGGAGTACGGTACATGTGGGGATGGGTCTGTCACTGTGTGACACCGGAGTACGGTACCGGCGGGGATGGGTCTGTCACTGTATAACACCGGGGTACGGTACCGGTGGGGATGGGTCTTTCACTCTGTGACACCGGGGTACGGTACAGCTGGGGACGGGTCTGTCACTTTGTGACACCGGAGTACGGTACCGGTGGGGACAGGTCTGTCTCTGTGTAACACCGGGGTACAGTACCAGTGGGGATGGGTCTGTCACTGTGTGACACCGGGGTACGGTACCGGTGGGGTCGGGTCTGTCACTTTGTGACACCGGGGTACGGTACCGGTGGGGTCGGGTCTGTCACTTTGTGACACCGGAGTACGGTACCGGTGGGGTCGGGTCTGTCACTTTGTGACACCGGAGTACGGTACCGGTGGGGTCGGGTCCGTCACTTTGTGACACCGGAGTACGGTACCGGTGGGGTCGGGTCTGTCACTTTGTGACACCGGAGTACGGTACCAGGGGGGACGGGTCTGACACTGTGTAACACCGGGGTACGGTACCTGTAGGGACGGGTCTGTCACTCTGTGACACCAGGGTACGGTACCGGGGGGGACGGGTCTGTCTCTGTGTAACACCGGGGTACAGTACTGGTGGGGACGGGTCTGTCATTGTAACACTGGGGTACGGTACTGGTGGGGTGTGTCACTGTGCAACACCGGGGGTACGGTACCGGTGGGGATGGTTCTGTCACTGTGTGACACCAGGGTACGGTACCGGTGGGGACGGGTCTGTCTCTGTGTAACACCGGCATACAGTACCAGTGGGGATCGGTCTGTCACTGTGTGACACCGGGGAACGGTACCGGTGGGGACGGGTCTGTCTCTGTGTAACACCGGGGTACGGTACCGGTGGGGACGGGTCCGTCACTCTGTGACACCGGAGTACGGAACCGGTGTGGATGGGTCTGACACTGTAACACCAGGGTACGGTACCGGTGGGGACGGGTCTGTCACTGTCACACGGGGGTACGGTACCGGTGGGGATGGTTCTGTCACTGTGTGACACCAGGGTACGGTACCGGCGGGGACGGGTCCGTCACTGTGTGACACCGGGGTACGGTACCGGTGGGGACGGGTCCGTCACTGTGTAACACCGGGGTACAGTAACGGTGGGGATGGGTCTGTCTCTGTGTAACACTGGGGTACGGTACCTGTAGGGACGGGTCTGTCATTGTAACACTGGGGTACGGTACTGGTGGGGTGTGTCACTGTGCAACACCGGGGGTACGGTACCGGTGGGGATGGTTCTGTCACTGTGTGACACCAGGGTACGGTACCGGTGGGGACGGGTCTGTCTCTGTGTAACACCGGCATACAGAACCAGTGGGGATCGGTCTGTCACTGTGTGACACCGGGGAACGGTACCGGTGGGGACGGGTCCGTCACTCTGTGACACCGGAGTACGGAACCGGTGTGGACGGGTCTGACACTGTAACACCAGGGTACGGTACCTGTAGGGACGGGTCTGTCATTGTAACACTGGGGTACGGTACTGGTGGGGTGTGTCACTGTGCAACACCGGGGGTACGGTACCGGTGGGGATGGTTCTGTCACTGTGTGACACCAGGGTACGGTACCGGTGGGGACGGGTCTGTCTCTGTGTAACACCGGCATACAGAACCAGTGGGGATCGGTCTGTCACTGTGTGACACCGGGGAACGGTACCGGTGGGGACGGGTCCGTCACTCTGTGACACCGGAGTACGGAACCGGTGTGGACGGGTCTGACACTGTAACACCAGGGTACGGTACCGGTGGGGACGGGTCTGTCACTGTGTGACACCGGGGAACGGTACCGGTGGGGACGGGTCTGTCTCTGTGTAACACCGGGGTACAGTACCAGTGGAGAAGGGTCTGTCTCTGTTTAACACCGGGGTACGGTACCGGTGGGGACGGGTCCGTCACTCTGTGACACCGGAGTATGGAACCGGTGTGGACGGGTCTGACACTGTAACACCAGGGTACGGTACCGGTGGGGACGGGTCTGTCACTGTCACACAGGGGTACGGTACCGGTGGGGACGGGTCTGTCACTGTATAACACCGGAGTACGGTACATGTGGGGATGGGTCTGTCACTGTGTGACACCGGAGTACGGTACCGGCGGGGATGGGTCTGTCACTGTATAACACCGGGGTACGGTACCGGTGGGGATGGGTCTTTCACTCTGTGACACCGGGGTACGGTACCGCTGGGGACGGGTCTGTCACTTTGTGACACCGGAGTACGGTACCGGTGGGGACGGGTCTGTCTCTGTGTAACACCGGGGTACAGTACCAGTGGGGATGGGTCTGTCACTGTGTGACACCGGGGTACGGTACCGGTGGGGACGGGTCTGTCACTTTGTGACACCGGGGTACGGTACCTGTGGGGATGGGTCTGTCACTCTGTGACACCGGGGTACAGTACCGGTGGGGACGGGTCTGTCACTTTGTGTCACCGGAGTATGGTACCGGTGGGGTCAGGTCTGTCCCTGTGTGACACCGGGATAAGGTACCGGTGGGGACGGGTCTGTCCCTGTGTGGCACCGGGATACGGTACCGGTGGGGACGGGTCCGTCACTCTGTGACACCGGGGTACGGTACCGGTGGGGACGGGTTTGATACTGTGTGACACCAGGGTACGGTACCGGTGGGGACGGGTCTGTCACTGTATAACACTGGGGTACGGGTCTGTCACTGTGCAACACCGGGGTACGATACCGGTGGAGACGGGTCTGTCACTGTGTAACACCGGGCTACGGTACCGGTGGGGACGGGTCTGTCACTCTGTGACACCGGGGTACGGTACCGGTGGGGACGGGTCCGTCACTGTGTGACACCGGGGTACGGTACTGGTGGGGACGGGTCTGTCACTGTGTTACACTGGGGTACGGTACCGGTGGGGACGGGTCTGTCTCTGTGTGACACCGGGGTACGGTACCGGTGGGGACGGGTCCGTCACTGTGTGACACCGGGGTACGGTACCGGTGGGGACGGGTCCGTCACTGTGTGACACCGTGGTACGGTACTGGTGGGGATGGATCTGTCATTGTAGATACAACCATTCATTGATAATGCCCCCAACCCCAATCTCTGTGCCCCAGGACGGTTTCCGAGGTCAAGTGCTGTAATCCAGGATCTAATAACCTTTGCCCTCTGCCCTGAGTCCCCGGTTCTTGCAGAGGTTTGCCAGGGCAAAGGACAACCAGCCCTTCCCATCACCGAGCAGCCCCCAGATCCCTCCCCACCCTGTCGCTGTCCCGTCCGTCCGCCCTCCCCCCGTTATGCCCCATTTGGAGGCCAATAGTGGCCTGTAACCATGGCAACCCAGCAGGGCAAGGCCTGAGGCCGTGCTTCGCGACTATTCCCTCCCCACTAACCACCGCCATTCCGCGGTGTGTCCCACCCCGCGGCGATTCGGGCCTAACCCGGCAGCAACTTACCGCCTCAGTCCTGATATTTTCGCCACCACCCCGCCCAGCTGAGCGCAGGAGAGAGCCCGCCCGCCGCACCGCCCGCTGGGAGATGTAGTCCGAAATTCACAGATGCATTGAGCATGTCCTTTGAAATCTTCATTTGGACTCCATTTCCCAATAGGCCCCTAGTTTCGTTGTCTTGTACGGCTGGCATTCCGTCGCCGGGTGACGCCATTCCGGTACGTCGAGACCTGGAGCACGCTGGGCAATGAAGTCTTTTGTACTCATGGGCGCTGCTTGTCCTCATATGGAAACTACAACCCCCAGAAAGCGCCGCGTCGCCGTCCTTGTTTACTTGTTTTAATTGTTCCAGGGTAAATGCATGTAAATAGTTCGAAACTAATTACTCTGTCAGGAAGTACAGCAGGAAAAAGAGGATCTGGGTCTGGAGCTGGATATCTAAGTTAAAAGTAAATTTATGATCAAAATACATATTTGTCAACATGCAGCCCCGAAATTGATTTTCTTGTGGGCATTCACAGTAAATACAAAGGCACTCAAAGGACCCCTCACAAGATGGACAGACAACCGGTATGCAAAAGACAATAAACTATGCAAATTTGAAAACAATTGGTCATAATGAATAAATATCGAGAGCTTCAGATGAAGAATTGTTGAAAGTGAGTCCACAGTTGTGAGCACAGTCCTTGAATTAGAATCAGAATCAGATCTAATACCACTGGCATGAAATTTATTGAACGCAAGGTTGTTGCTGCAGCACCAGTCCGCAAGAAACAGGAGCAAGAAACAATTCCAGGATATAGAGTGAGTAGAACAGTGGGCTCAGCACATGTCCCTGAGGTGCACCAGAGTTAATTATCAGTGAGGTGGAGATGCTCTTATCAAACCGCGCAGATTGTGGTCTTGAGGTTAGGAAGTCGAGGATCCGGTTGCAGAGGGAGGTACAGAGGCCCAGATTCTGTCGCTTTTTGATCAGGACTGTTGGACTGATGGTGTCAAATGCTGAGCTCTAGCTAATGAACAGCATCCTGACAGTGATATTTATGTTGTCCCAAGTTATCCAAGGCTGTGTGGAAAGCCAGTGAGATCACACCCACAATAGACCTTTTCCAGTGAGTCCAGGCCTTTGCTGAGGCAGGAGTTCACTCTGGGCATGACCTGCCTCTCAAAACATTTCATCCCTGTAGATGTGAGTGCTACTGTACGATAGTCACTGAGGTAGCTCGCTCTTGGGCACTGGTGTGATTGTTGCCCTTTTGAAGCAGGTGGGAACTTCCGACCGTAGCAGTGAGAGAGTGAAAATGTCTTTGAACATCCCCGCCAGTCGGTTGGAACAGGTTTTCAGAGCCTTACCAGGTACCCCATTGGGCCCTGCCACCTTGCAAGGGTTCTCCCTCCTGAAAGGCGGCCTGACGTCGGCCTCCGAGACTGAGATCACAGGGTCATCGGATACCGTGAGGGCCTCATAGTCTCAAGGTTGTCTTCTCCCTTTAAAAGTGAGCGTAAACTCGTCTGGGAGTGAAACATGACGTTGGGTTCCACGTTGTAGGAAGTAATGGCCTGCAAACCTCACTGGAGTTGTCGTGCATCCGACGTCATCTCTAACCGCTGCTGGAATTCTATCTTGTTCCTGAAATAGTCCTCCGCAAGTCATACCTGGTTCCCTTATACAGATCTGGGTTGCCGGACTTAATTGAATTGAATGATCTTTATTATCATTATACATAGGTACTGTCCTATGAAACTCTGTTTAGTTTCCTCTCAGGAAGCAGTAGATAAAAACAAGACAGTAATAGAAAAACAGTATTAAATAGATAAGTAGCAGAATATAAATTGCAGCAGCACCAGAATGTCACAGTAATGCTCAAAGTGCCGTTAGTGCAAGTATTTGAGTCCTTGTGTGTGCTCACAGTTTCAGTCATTGTTCTGTGGGAGTGGTGTGATGGAGGCCACAGCTCTGGGGTAGAAGCTGTTCCTCAGTCTGTTTGTTCTGGCTTTTAGTGTCCTGAACCTTTTGCTGGATGGCAGCGGGTCAGACAGGGAGTGGCCGGGGTGTGTGGTGTCTCTGGTTACGCTGATTGCTTTCCTCCTGAATCTGCTGGAATAGACGGTGTCCTGTCCTGGGAACTCCATCACGACAATTCGCTGGGCCTTCACCGCACGATGCAGGTCTGGTCGCTCAGCGGCTGTGCAGCTGGCATACCGCACCGTGGCGCTGTTGGTCAGGATGGTTTCAATTGTGCTTCTGTAGAAGTTAAGCAGCAGCTTTTGTGGGAGTTTGGCCTGTTTAAATGCCACATCTCGCCCTCAGCAGTCTACGAACCTCCTGGTTCACACAGCTTTTGGTTTGGGAATGTACAGTAAGATTTCCTCAGCACACACTCACCCACACAGGTTTTAATGAAGTCAGTGACATCTGCGGTGTACTCAATCAGACTCAAAGATGAACATCCCCTCGGTTCAGGAGCCTGATGGTTGAGGAGTAATAGCTGTTCCTGAACCTGGTGGTGTGGGTCCTGAGGCTCCTGTTCCTCTTTACTGATGGCAGCAGCAGGAAGAGAGCACGGCCTGGGAGGTGAGGGTCTTTGATGCCGGAAGCTGCTTTCCTGTGACAGCGCTCAGGGGTGGGGAGGGCTTTACCCGTATCCACTACTTTTCATAGGATTTGCCATTCAAGGGCATTGGTGTCTCCACACCAGGCAATGATCCAGAGGTTTCAACAGGTACATTGAATGTCAGAGAAACGTATACAATAGACATCCTGAAATTCTTTTTCAGAGGAGTGCCCCAGCCAATATACTCTGCACTGCACATCTATAGAAGTTTGTTAAAGTTTCAGATTTTATGCTGAATCTTCGCAAACTTCTATGAAAGTAGAGGTGCTGCCGTGCTCTCTTCATAATTGCACTTAAACGCTGGGTCCAGGATAGTTTCCTGAAGTGATAGCTCCGAGGAATTTAAAGCTGCCGACCCTCTGCACCTCTGATCCCCCGATGAGGACTGGCTCACGAACCTCTGGTTCCTCCTCAATAGTCAGTTGCTGACATCGAGAGAGAGGTTGTGGTGGCAACACTTGACCCAGATTTACTGCCTCCCTCCTCGACGCTGACCCATCACCGCCTTTCATTCAGCCAGTGACAGTGCTTCTGTGTGGCTGCGGTTCACGACTGCGACCCGGACCTGCAGCTGCTTTGGATTTTCAACCCGATCTGTATCGGAACTGGATCCAGATCTGGATTTGTATCTGCATCGGGAACCGGATCCGGATCTGGATTTGTATCTGCATCGGGAACCGGATCCGGATCTGGATTTGTATCTGCATCGGAACCGGATCCGGATCTGGATTTGTATCTGCATCGGAACCGGATCCAGATCTGGATTTGTATCTGCATCAGGAACCGGATCCGGATCTGGATTTGTATCTGCATCGGGAACCGGATCCGGATCTGGATTTGTATCTGCATCGGAACCGGATCCGGATCTGGATTTGTATCTGCATCGGAACCGGATCCAGATCTGGATTTGTATCTGCATCAGGAACCGGATCCGGATCTGGATTTGGATCTGCATCGGAACTGGATCTGGATCTGGATTTCTATCTGCATCAGGAACCGGATCCGGATCTGGATTTGTATCTGCATCAGGAACCGGATCCGGATCGGGATTTGGATCTGCATCGGAACTGGATCTGGATCTGGATTTCTATCTGCATCAGGAACCGGATCCGGATCTGGATTTGTATCTGCATCGGGAACCGGATCCGGATCTGGATTTGTATCTGCATCGGGAACCGGATCCAGATCTGGATTTGTATCCGGATCTGGATTTGTATCTGCATCAGGAACCGGATCCAGATCTGGATTTGTATCTGCATCAGAACCGGATCCAGATCTGGATTTGTATCCGGATCTGGATTTGTATCTGCATCAGAACCGGATCTGGATCTGGATTTGTATCCGGATCTGGATTTGTATCTGCATCAGAACCGGATCTGGATCTGGATTTGTATCCGGATCTGGATTTGTATCTGCATCAGGAACCGGATCCGGATCTGGATTTGTATCTGCATCAGGAACCGGATCCGGATCTGGATTTGTATCTGCATCGGGAACCGGATCCAGATCTGGATTTGTATCTGCATCGGGATGAAGATCCGGATCTGGGTTTGTATCAGGATCTGGATCATGGTCGGGATATTCCATCGCTCAACGTTTCAATGGTTCCATTTACCATCAGAGAATGTACACAGCGGTGTCAAGAAAACCAGCTCTCCCTCAGCGTTGCAAAATCAAAGGAGCTGGTTGTGGACTACAGGGGGAATGGAGACAGGCTAGCCCCTATTGACATCAATGGATCTGGGGTTGGGAGGGTGAACAGCTTGAAGTTCCTCGGTATACACTTCACTGAGGACCTCACATGGTCTGTACACACCAGCAGCATCTCTACTTTCTGTGGAGGCTGAGGAAAGTCCATCTCCCACCCCCCCCCCATCCTCGTCACATTCTACAGGGGTTGTATTGAGAACATCCTGAGCAGCTGCATCACTGACCGGTTCGGAAATTGCACCATCTCGGATCGCAAGACCCTGCAGCAGATAGTGAGGACAGCTGAGAAGATCATCGGGGTCTCTCTTCCCGCCATCACGGAAAGTTACACCACACACTGCATCCGCAAAGTAAACAGCTTTATGAAGGACCCCACACACCCCTCCTACAATCTGTTCTCCCTCCTGCTGTCTGGGAAAAGGCACCGAAGCATTCGGGCTCTCACGACCAGATTACGTAACCGTTTCTTCCCCCAAGTACAGGTTTGCACTCCTCATCTATGTGAAGGACGTAAGAAATAAAGTCATTCAGTCTAATATACAACCTGAAATTCTTACTCTTCACAGACATCCATAAAAACATAAAACCCCCAAAGAATGACTGACAGGGATCCAAAGCCCTCCTACTCCCCCCCCCTTCACCCGTACAGGCAGCAGAAAAGCATCAACCCCCTTCTACCTCCCACCTGCCCCCGCTAAACTATCAGCACCCCCCACCCCCACCACCTGCTATGCAAGCAATAGCAAAAGGAGACCGTGATCTCCCATCCACCAAAAAAAACACTGTTCATGCCAACGCTTCGACATCCCACCGGCTCTCTCGCTCACTAACGAGGGAGAGACGGGTGTCACTCTTTCCACAGCCAACTGTTTCAGTATTACACTCCTCAGTACTGCTTTAGTTTGAGTTTCCCCTGACTTGAGAATCGGCAGTAAACTCTCCTTCACCATGCACCCACTACCCTCTGGGTAAAAAAACCTTACCTCTGATATCCCCCCTCTCTATAGAACATACACAGCACAGTACAGGCCCTTCGGCCCACATTGTTCTGAAACCCTCAAACCCTGCCTTCCACCTAAAATTCTTCCATATACATGTCTAGTAGTCTCATAGTGTATCTGCCTCCAACGCTGACCCAGGCAGTGCATTCCACGCACCAACCACTCTCTGAGTGAAAGACCTTCCTCTAATATCCCCCTTGAACTTCCCTCCCCTTAGCTTAAAGCCATGTCCTCTTGTACTGAGCAGTGGTACCCTGGGGAAGAGGCGCTGGCTGTCCACTCTCTATTCCTCTTAATATCTTGTACACCTCTATCATGTCTCTTCTCATCCTCCTTCTCTCCAAAGAGTAAAGCCCTAGCTCCCTTAATCTCTGATCATAATTCATACACTCTAAACCAGGGAGCATTCTGTTAAATCTCCTCTGTACCCTATCCAATGCTTCCACATCCTTCCTATACTGAGGTGACCAGAACTGGACACAGTGCTCCAACTGTGGCCTAACCAGAGTTTTACAGAGCTGCATCATTACCTTGCATCTCTTAAACTCTATACCTCGACTTATGAAAGCTAACACCCCATAAGCTTTCTTAACTACCCTATCTACCTGTGAGACAACTTTAAGGGATCTGTGGACATGTACCCCCAGGTTCCCCTGCTACTCCACACCAAGTATCCTGCCATTTACTTTGTACTCTGCCATGGAGTTTCTCCTTCCAAAGTTCTCTGGGTTGAACTCCATCTATACTCCAGTCACCTTACAGTTATGCCCCCCTCTTGTGAGCCATTTCCACTTTGGGGAAAAATGTCCACTTAATTTATGCATTTTACCATCTTGTACACCTCTATCAAGTCACCTCTCATTTTACTCCTCTCCAAAGAGAAAAGCCACAGCTCGCTCAGACTCTCCCCAGAAGACGTGCTCTCCGATCCAGGCAGCGTCCTGGTAAATCTCCTCTGCACCCTCTCTAATCCAGGCAGCATCCTGGTGAATCTCCGCTGCGCACTCTCTAATCCAGACAGCATCCTGGTGAAAGCCTATGCACCCTCTCTAATCCAGACGGCATCCTGCTGAATCTCTTCCGCACCCTCTTAAATCCTGGCAGCATCCTGGTGAATCTCCTCTGCACCCTCTCTAATCCAGACAGCATCCTGGTGAATCTCCTCTGCACCCTCTCTAATCCAGACAGCATCCTGGTGAATCACCTCTGCACCCTCTCGAATCCAGACAGCATCCTGGTGAATCTCCGCTGCGCACTCTCTAATCCGGACAGCATCCTGGTGAAAGCCTATGAACCCTCTCTAATCCAGACGGCATCCTGGTGAATCTCTTCCGCACCCTCTTTAATCCTGGCAGCAACCTGGTGAATCTCCTCTGCACCCTCTCTAATCCAGACAGCATCCTGGTGAATCTCCTCTGCACCCTCTCTAATCCAGGCGGCATGCTGGTGAATCTCCTCTGCACCCTCACTAAACCAGACAGCATCCTGGTGAATTTCCTCTGCACCCTCTCTAATCCAGAGAGAATCCTGGTGAATCTCTACTGCACCCTCTCTAATCCAGGCAGCATCCTGGTAAATCTCCAATGCACCCTCTCTAATCCAGACAGCATCCTGGTGAATCTCCTCCGCACCCTCAATAATCCAGACAGCGTCCTGGTGAATCTCCTCTGCATCCTCTCTAATCCAGACAGCATCCTGGTGAATCTCCTCTACACCCTCTCTAATCCAGACAGCATCCTGGTGAATCACCTCTGCACCCTCTCGAATCCAGACAGCATCCTGGTGAACCTCCGCTGCGCACTCTCTAATCCAGACAGCATCCTGGTGAAAGCCTATGCACCCTCTCTAATCCAGACGGCATCCTGGTGAATCTCTTCCGCACCCTCTTTAATCCTGGCAGCAACCTGGTGAATCTCCTCTGCACCCTCTCTAATCCAGACAGCATCCTGGTGAATCTCCTCTGCACCCTCTCTAATCCAGGCGGCATGCTGGTGAATCTCCTCTGCACCCTCACTAAACCAGACAGCATCCTGGTGAATTTCCTCTGCACCCTCTCTAATCCAGAGAGCATCCTGGTGAATCTCTACTGCACCCTCTCTAATCCAGGCAGCATCCTGGTAAATCTCCAATGCACCCTCTCTAATCCAGACAGCATCCTGGTGAATCTCCTCCGCACCCTCAATAATCCAGACAGCGTCCTGGTGAATCTCCTCTGCATCCTCTCTAATCCAGGCAGCGTACTGGTGAATCTCCCCTGCACAATCTCTAATCCAGGCAGCATCCTGGTCAATCTCCTCTGCACTCTCCCTAATCCAGGCAGCATCCTGGTCAATCTCCTCTGCACCCTCTCTAATCCATGCAGCATCCCGGTGAATCTCCCCTGCACACTCTCTAATCGAAACAGCATCCCGGTAAATCTCCTATGAACCCTCTCTCATCCAGACAGCATCCTGGTGAATCTCCGCTGCACCCTCTCTAATCCAGGCAGCGTCCTGGTTAATCTCCTCTGCACCCTCTCTATTCCAGGCAGCATCCTGGTGAATCTCCTCTGCACCCTATCTAATCCAGGCAAAATCCTGGTGAATCTCCTCTGCACCCTCACTATTCCAGACAACATCCTGGTGAATCTCCTCTGCACCCTCTCTAATCCAGGCAGCATCCTGGTGAATCTCCTCTGCACCCTCTCTAATCCTGGCAGCATCCTGGTGAATCACCTCTGCACCCTCTCTAATCCAGGCAGCATCCTGGTGAATCTCCTCTGCACCCTCTCTAATCCTGGCAGCAACCTGGTGAATCTCCTCTGCACCCTCTCTAATCCAGACAGCATCCTGGTGAATCTCCTCTGCACCCTCTCTAATCCAGGCGGCATGCTGGTGAATCTCCTCTGCACCCTCTCTAATCCAGACAGCATCCTGGTGAATCACCTCTGCACCCTCTCGAATCCAGACAGCATCCTGGTGAATCTCCGCTGCGCACTCTCTAATCCAGACAGCATCCTGGTGAAATCCTATGCACCCTCTCTAATCCAGACGGCATCCTGGTGAATCTCTTCCGCACCCTCTTTAATCCTGGCAGCATCCTGGTGAATCTCCTCTGCACCCTCTCTAATCCAGACAGCATCCTGGTGAATCTCCTCTGCACCCTCTCTAATCCAGGCAGCATGCTGGTGAATCTCCTCTGCACCCACTCTAATCCAGGCAGCATCCTGGTGAAGCTCCTCTGCACCCTCTCTAATCCAGGCAGCATCCTGGTGAATCTCCTCTGCACCCTCTCTAATCCCGACAGCGTCCTGGTGAATCTCCTCTGCACCCTCTCTAATCCTGGCAGCATCCTGGTGAATCTCCTCTGCATCCTCTCTAATCCAGACAGAATCCTGGTGAATCTCCTCTGCACCCTCTCTAATCCAGGCGGCATGCTGGTGAATCTCCTCTGCACCCTCACTAAACCAGACAGCATCCTGGTGAATTTCCTCTGCACCCTCTCTAATCCAGGGAACATCCTGGTGAATCTCTACTGCACCCTCTCTAATCCAGGCAGCATCCTGGTAAATCTCCAATGCACCCTCTCTAAACCAGACAGCATCCTGGTGAATCTCCTCCGCACCCTCAATAATCCAGACAGCGTCCTGGTGAATCTCCTCTGCATCCTCTCTAATCCAGGCAGCGTACTGGTGAATCTCCCCTGCACCCTCTCGAATCCAGACACCATCCTGGTGAATCTCCGCTGCGCACTCTCTAATCCAGACAGCATCCTGGTGAAATCCTATGCACCCTCTCTAATCCAGACGGCATCCTGGTGAATCTCTTCCGCACCCTCTTTAATCCTGGCAGCATCCTGGTGAATCTCCTCTGCACCCTCTCTAATCCAGACAGCATCCTGGTGAATCTCCTCTGCACCCTCTCTAATCCAGGCAGCATGCTGGTGAATCTCCTCTGCACCCACTCTAATCCAGGCAGCATCCTGGTGAAGCTCCTCTGCACCCTCTCTAATCCAGGCAGCATCCTGGTGAATCTCCTCTGCACCCTCTCTAATCCCGACAGCGTCCTGGTGAATCTCCTCTGCACCCTCTCTAATCCTGGCAGCATCCTGGTGAATCTCCTCTGCATCCTCTCTAATCCAGACAGCATCCTGGTGAATCTCCTCTGCACCCTCTCTAATCCAGGCGGCATGCTGGTGAATCTCCTCTGCACCCTCACTAAACCAGACAGCATCCTGGTGAATTTCCTCTGCACCCTCTCTAATCCAGGGAACATCCTGGTGAATCTCTACTGCACCCTCTCTAATCCAGGCAGCATCCTGGTAAATCTCCAATGCACCCTCTCTAAACCAGACAGCATCCTGGTGAATCTCCTCCGCACCCTCAATAATCCAGACAGCGTCCTGGTGAATCTCCTCTGCATCCTCTCTAATCCAGGCAGCGTACTGGTGAATCTCCCCTGCACCCTCTCGAATCCAGACACCATCCTGGTGAATCTCCGCTGCGCACTCTCTAATCCAGACAGCATCCTGGTGAAAGCCTATGCACCCTCTCTAATCCAGACGGCATCCTGCTGAATCTCTTCCGCACCCTCTTAAATCCTGGCAGCATCCTGGTGAATCTCCTCTGCACCCTCTCTAATCCAGACAGCATCCTGGTGAATCTCCTCTGCACCCTCTCTAATCCAGGCAGCATGCTGGTGAATCTCCTCTGCACCCTCTCTAATCCAGGCAGCATCCTTGTGAAGCTCCTCTGCACCCTCTCTAATCCAGGCAGCATCCTGGTGAATCTCCTCTGCACCCTCTCTAATCCCGGCAGCGTCCTGGTGAATATCCTCTGCACCCTCTCTAATCCTGGCAGCATCCTGGTGAATCACCTCTGCACCCTCTCTAATCCAGACAGCATCCTGGTGAATCTCCTCTACACCCTCTCTAATCCAGACAGCATCCTGGTGAATCACCTCTGCACCCTCTCTATTCCAGACAGCATCCAGTTGAATCTCCTCTGCACCCTCTCTAATCCAGAGAGCATCCTGGTGAATCTCCTCTGCACTCTCCCTAATCCAGACAGCATCCTGGTGAATCTCCTCTGCACCCTCCCTAATCGAGACAGCGTCCTGGTAAATCTCCTCTGCAACCTCTCTCATCCATGCAGCATCCTGTTCAATCCCCTCTGCACCCTCACTAATCCAGGCAGCATCCCGGTAAATCTCCTATGCACCCTCTCTCATCCAGACAGCATCCTGGTGAATCTCCGCTGCACCCTCTCTAATCCAGGCAGCATCCTGGTTAATCTCCTCCCCACCCTCTCTAATCCAGGCAGCATCCTGGTGAATCTCCTCTGCACCCTCTCTAATCCCGACAGCGTCCTGGTGAATCTCCTCTGCACCCTCTCTAATCCTGGCAGCATCCTGGTGAATCTCCTCTGCATCCTCTCTAATCCAGACAGAATCCTGGTGAATCTCCTCTGCACCCTCTCTAATCCAGGCGGCATGCTGGTGAATCTCCTCTGCACCCTCACTAAACCAGACAGCATCCTGGTGAATTTCCTCTGCACCCTCTCTAATCCAGGGAACATCCTGGTGAATCTCTACTGCACCCTCTCTAATCCAGGCAGCATCCTGGTAAATCTCCAATGCACCCTCTCTAAACCAGACAGCATCCTGGTGAATCTCCTCCGCACCCTCAATAATCCAGACAGCGTCCTGGTGAATCTCCTCTGCATCCTCTCTAATCCAGGCAGCGTACTGGTGAATCTCCCCTGCACCCTCTCGAATCCAGACACCATCCTGGTGAATCTCCGCTGCGCACTCTCTAATCCAGACAGCATCCTGGTGAAATCCTATGCACCCTCTCTAATCCAGACGGCATCCTGGTGAATCTCTTCCGCACCCTCTTTAATCCTGGCAGCATCCTGGTGAATCTCCTCTGCACCCTCTCTAATCCAGACAGCATCCTGGTGAATCTCCTCTGCACCCTCTCTAATCCAGGCAGCATGCTGGTGAATCTCCTCTGCACCCACTCTAATCCAGGCGGCATGCTGGTGAATCTCCTCTGCACCCTCACTAAACCAGACAGCATCCTGGTGAATTTCCTCTGCACCCTCTCTAATCCAGAGAGCATCCTGGTGAATCTCTACTGCACCCTCTCTAATCCAGGCAGCATCCTGGTAAATCTCCAATGCACCCTCTCTAATCCAGACAGCATCCTGGTGAATCTCCTCCGCACCCTCAATAATCCAGACAGCGTCCTGGTGAATCTCCTCTGCATCCTCTCTAATCCAGGCAGCGTACTGGTGAATCTCCCCTGCACAATCTCTAATCCAGGCAGCATCCTGGTCAATCTCCTCTGCACTCTCCCTAATCCAGGCAGCATCCTGGTCAATCTCCTCTGCACCCTCTCTAATCCATGCAGCATCCCGGTGAATCTCCCCTGCACACTCTCTAATCGAAACAGCATCCCGGTAAATCTCCTATGAACCCTCTCTCATCCAGACAGCATCCTGGTGAATCTCCGCTGCACCCTCTCTAATCCAGGCAGCGTCCTGGTTAATCTCCTCTGCACCCTCTCTATTCCAGGCAGCATCCTGGTGAATCTCCTCTGCACCCTATCTAATCCAGGCAAAATCCTGGTGAATCTCCTCTGCACCCTCACTATTCCAGACAACATCCTGGTGAATCTCCTCTGCACCCTCTCTAATCCAGGCAGCATCCTGGTGAATCTCCTCTGCACCCTCTCTAATCCTGGCAGCATCCTGGTGAATCACCTCTGCACCCTCTCTAATCCAGGCAGCATCCTGGTGAATCTCCTCTGCACCCTCTCTAATCCTGGCAGCAACCTGGTGAATCTCCTCTGCACCCTCTCTAATCCAGACAGCATCCTGGTGAATCTCCTCTGCACCCTCTCTAATCCAGGCGGCATGCTGGTGAATCTCCTCTGCACCCTCTCTAATCCAGACAGCATCCTGGTGAATCACCTCTGCACCCTCTCGAATCCAGACAGCATCCTGGTGAATCTCCGCTGCGCACTCTCTAATCCAGACAGCATCCTGGTGAAATCCTATGCACCCTCTCTAATCCAGACGGCATCCTGGTGAATCTCTTCCGCACCCTCTTTAATCCTGGCAGCATCCTGGTGAATCTCCTCTGCACCCTCTCTAATCCAGACAGCATCCTGGTGAATCTCCTCTGCACCCTCTCTAATCCAGGCAGCATGCTGGTGAATCTCCTCTGCACCCACTCTAATCCAGGCAGCATCCTGGTGAAGCTCCTCTGCACCCTCTCTAATCCAGGCAGCATCCTGGTGAATCTCCTCTGCACCCTCTCTAATCCCGACAGCGTCCTGGTGAATCTCCTCTGCACCCTCTCTAATCCTGGCAGCATCCTGGTGAATCTCCTCTGCATCCTCTCTAATCCAGACAGAATCCTGGTGAATCTCCTCTGCACCCTCTCTAATCCAGGCGGCATGCTGGTGAATCTCCTCTGCACCCTCACTAAACCAGACAGCATCCTGGTGAATTTCCTCTGCACCCTCTCTAATCCAGGGAACATCCTGGTGAATCTCTACTGCACCCTCTCTAATCCAGGCAGCATCCTGGTAAATCTCCAATGCACCCTCTCTAAACCAGACAGCATCCTGGTGAATCTCCTCCGCACCCTCAATAATCCAGACAGCGTCCTGGTGAATCTCCTCTGCATCCTCTCTAATCCAGGCAGCGTACTGGTGAATCTCCCCTGCACCCTCTCGAATCCAGACACCATCCTGGTGAATCTCCGCTGCGCACTCTCTAATCCAGACAGCATCCTGGTGAAATCCTATGCACCCTCTCTAATCCAGACGGCATCCTGGTGAATCTCTTCCGCACCCTCTTTAATCCTGGCAGCATCCTGGTGAATCTCCGCTGCGCACTCTCTAATCCAGACAGCATCCTGGTGAAATCCTATGCACCCTCTCTAATCCAGACGGCATCCTGGTGAATCTCTTCCGCACCCTCTTTAATCCTGGCAGCATCCTGGTGAATCTCCTCTGCACCCTCTCTAATCCAGACAGCATCCTGGTGAATCTCCTCTGCACCCTCTCTAATCCAGGCAGCATGCTGGTGAATCTCCTCTGCACCCACTCTAATCCAGGCAGCATCCTGGTGAAGCTCCTCTGCACCCTCTCTAATCCAGGCAGCATCCTGGTGAATCTCCTCTGCACCCTCTCTAATCCCGACAGCGTCCTGGTGAATCTCCTCTGCACCCTCTCTAATCCTGGCAGCATCCTGGTGAATCTCCTCTGCATCCTCTCTAATCCAGACAGAATCCTGGTGAATCTCCTCTGCACCCTCTCTAATCCAGGCGGCATGCTGGTGAATCTCCTCTGCACCCTCACTAAACCAGACAGCATCCTGGTGAATTTCCTCTGCACCCTCTCTAATCCAGGGAACATCCTGGTGAATCTCTACTGCACCCTCTCTAATCCAGGCAGCATCCTGGTAAATCTCCAATGCACCCTCTCTAAACCAGACAGCATCCTGGTGAATCTCCTCCGCACCCTCAATAATCCAGACAGCGTCCTGGTGAATCTCCTCTGCATCCTCTCTAATCCAGGCAGCGTACTGGTGAATCTCCCCTGCACCCTCTCGAATCCAGACACCATCCTGGTGAATCTCCGCTGCGCACTCTCTAATCCAGACAGCATCCTGGTGAAATCCTATGCACCCTCTCTAATCCAGACGGCATCCTGGTGAATCTCTTCCGCACCCTCTTTAATCCTGGCAGCATCCTGGTGAATCTCCTCTGCACCCTCTCTAATCCAGACAGCATCCTGGTGAATCTCCTCTGCACCCTCTCTAATCCAGGCAGCATGCTGGTGAATCTCCTCTGCACCCACTCTAATCCAGGCAGCATCCTGGTGAAGCTCCTCTGCACCCTCTCTAATCCAGGCAGCATCCTGGTGAATCTCCTCTGCACCCTCTCTAATCCCGACAGCGTCCTGGTGAATCTCCTCTGCACCCTCTCTAATCCTGGCAGCATCCTGGTGAATCTCCTCTGCATCCTCTCTAATCCAGACAGCATCCTGGTGAATCTCCTCTGCACCCTCTCTAATCCAGGCGGCATGCTGGTGAATCTCCTCTGCACCCTCACTAAACCAGACAGCATCCTGGTGAATTTCCTCTGCACCCTCTCTAATCCAGGGAACATCCTGGTGAATCTCTACTGCACCCTCTCTAATCCAGGCAGCATCCTGGTAAATCTCCAATGCACCCTCTCTAAACCAGACAGCATCCTGGTGAATCTCCTCCGCACCCTCAATAATCCAGACAGCGTCCTGGTGAATCTCCTCTGCATCCTCTCTAATCCAGGCAGCGTACTGGTGAATCTCCCCTGCACCCTCTCGAATCCAGACACCATCCTGGTGAATCTCCGCTGCGCACTCTCTAATCCAGACAGCATCCTGGTGAAAGCCTATGCACCCTCTCTAATCCAGACGGCATCCTGCTGAATCTCTTCCGCACCCTCTTAAATCCTGGCAGCATCCTGGTGAATCTCCTCTGCACCCTCTCTAATCCAGACAGCATCCTGGTGAATCTCCTCTGCACCCTCTCTAATCCAGGCAGCATGCTGGTGAATCTCCTCTGCACCCTCTCTAATCCAGGCAGCATCCTTGTGAAGCTCCTCTGCACCCTCTCTAATCCAGGCAGCATCCTGGTGAATCTCCTCTGCACCCTCTCTAATCCCGGCAGCGTCCTGGTGAATATCCTCTGCACCCTCTCTAATCCTGGCAGCATCCTGGTGAATCACCTCTGCACCCTCTCTAATCCAGACAGCATCCTGGTGAATCTCCTCTACACCCTCTCTAATCCAGACAGCATCCTGGTGAATCACCTCTGCACCCTCTCTATTCCAGACAGCATCCAGTTGAATCTCCTCTGCACCCTCTCTAATCCAGAGAGCATCCTGGTGAATCTCCTCTGCACTCTCCCTAATCCAGACAGCATCCTGGTGAATCTCCTCTGCACCCTCCCTAATCGAGACAGCGTCCTGGTAAATCTCCTCTGCAACCTCTCTCATCCATGCAGCATCCTGTTCAATCCCCTCTGCACCCTCACTAATCCAGGCAGCATCCCGGTAAATCTCCTATGCACCCTCTCTCATCCAGACAGCATCCTGGTGAATCTCCGCTGCACCCTCTCTAATCCAGGCAGCATCCTGGTTAATCTCCTCCCCACCCTCTCTAATCCAGGCAGCATCCTGGTGAATCTCCTCTGCACCCTCTCTAATCCCGACAGCGTCCTGGTGAATCTCCTCTGCACCCTCTCTAATCCTGGCAGCATCCTGGTGAATCTCCTCTGCATCCTCTCTAATCCAGACAGAATCCTGGTGAATCTCCTCTGCACCCTCTCTAATCCAGGCGGCATGCTGGTGAATCTCCTCTGCACCCTCACTAAACCAGACAGCATCCTGGTGAATTTCCTCTGCACCCTCTCTAATCCAGGGAACATCCTGGTGAATCTCTACTGCACCCTCTCTAATCCAGGCAGCATCCTGGTAAATCTCCAATGCACCCTCTCTAAACCAGACAGCATCCTGGTGAATCTCCTCCGCACCCTCAATAATCCAGACAGCGTCCTGGTGAATCTCCTCTGCATCCTCTCTAATCCAGGCAGCGTACTGGTGAATCTCCCCTGCACCCTCTCGAATCCAGACACCATCCTGGTGAATCTCCGCTGCGCACTCTCTAATCCAGACAGCATCCTGGTGAAATCCTATGCACCCTCTCTAATCCAGACGGCATCCTGGTGAATCTCTTCCGCACCCTCTTTAATCCTGGCAGCATCCTGGTGAATCTCCTCTGCACCCTCTCTAATCCAGACAGCATCCTGGTGAATCTCCTCTGCACCCTCTCTAATCCAGGCAGCATGCTGGTGAATCTCCTCTGCACCCACTCTAATCCAGGCAGCATCCTGGTGAAGCTCCTCTGCACCCTCTCTAATCCAGGCAGCATCCTGGTGAATCTCCTCTGCACCCTCTCTAATCCCGACAGCGTCCTGGTGAATCTCCTCTGCACCCTCTCTAATCCTGGCAGCATCCTGGTGAATCTCCTCTGCATCCTCTCTAATCCAGACAGCATCCTGGTGAATCTCCTCTGCACCCTCTCTAATCCAGGCGGCATGCTGGTGAATCTCCTCTGCACCCTCACTAAACCAGACAGCATCCTGGTGAATTTCCTCTGCACCCTCTCTAATCCAGGGAACATCCTGGTGAATCTCTACTGCACCCTCTCTAATCCAGGCAGCATCCTGGTAAATCTCCAATGCACCCTCTCTAAACCAGACAGCATCCTGGTGAATCTCCTCCGCACCCTCAATAATCCAGACAGCGTCCTGGTGAATCTCCTCTGCATCCTCTCTAATCCAGGCAGCGTACTGGTGAATCTCCCCTGCACCCTCTCGAATCCAGACACCATCCTGGTGAATCTCCGCTGCGCACTCTCTAATCCAGACAGCATCCTGGTGAAAGCCTATGCACCCTCTCTAATCCAGACGGCATCCTGCTGAATCTCTTCCGCACCCTCTTAAATCCTGGCAGCATCCTGGTGAATCTCCTCTGCACCCTCTCTAATCCAGACAGCATCCTGGTGAATCTCCTCTGCACCCTCTCTAATCCAGGCAGCATGCTGGTGAATCTCCTCTGCACCCTCTCTAATCCAGGCAGCATCCTTGTGAAGCTCCTCTGCACCCTCTCTAATCCAGGCAGCATCCTGGTGAATCTCCTCTGCACCCTCTCTAATCCCGGCAGCATCCTGGTGAATATCCTCTGCACCCTCTCTAATCCTGGCAGCATCCTGGTGAATCACCTCTGCACCCTCTCTAATCCAGACAGCATCCTGGTGAATCTCCTCTACACCCTCTCTAATCCAGACAGCATCCTGGTGAATCACCTCTGCACCCTCTCTATTCCAGACAGCATCCAGTTGAATCTCCTCTGCACCCTCTCTAATCCAGAGAGCATCCTGGTGAATCTCCTCTGCACTCTCCCTAATCCAGACAGCATCCTGGTGAATCTCCTCTGCACCCTTCCTAATCGAGACAGCGTCCTGGTAAATCTCCTCTGCAACCTCTCTCATCCATGCAGCATCCTGTTCAATCCCCTCTGCACCCTCACTAATCCAGGCAGCATCCCGGTAAATCTCCTATGCACCCTCTCTCATCCAGACAGCATCCTGGTGAATCTCCGCTGCACCCTCTCTAATCCAGGCAGCATCCTGGTTAATCTCCTCCCCACCCTCTCTAATCCAGGCAGCATCCTGGTGAATATCCTCTGCGCCCTCGCTAATCCAGGCAGCATCCTTGTGAATCTCCTCTGCACACTCTCTAATCCAGGCAGCATCCTGCTGAATCTCCTCTGCACCCTCTCTAATCCAGGCAGCATCCTGGTGAATATCCTCTGCGCCCTCTCTAATCCAGGCAGCATCCTGGTGAATCTCCTCCGCACTCTCTCTAATCCAGGCAGCATCCTGGTGAATATCCTCTGCGCCCTCTCTAATCCAGGCAGCATCCTGGTGAATCTCCTCTGCACCCTCTCTAATCCAGGCAGCATCCTGGTGAATATCCTCTGCGCCCTCTCTAATCCAGGCAGCATCCTGGTGAATCTCCTCCGCACTCTCTCTAATCCAGGCAGCATCCTGGTGAATATCCTCTGCGCCCTCTCTAATCCAGGCAGCATCCTGGTGAATCTCCTCCGCACTCTCTCTAATCCAGTCAGCATCCTGGTGAACCTCCTCTGCACCCCCGCTAATCCAGGCAGCATCCTGGCGAATCTCCTCTGCACCCTGTCTCATCCTGGCAGCATCCTGGTGAATCACCTCTGCACCCTCTCTAATCCAGTCAGCATCCTGGTGAATCTCCTCTGCACCCTCTCTAATCCAGGCAGCATCCTGGTGAATATCCTCTGCGCCCTCTCGAATCCAGGCAGCATCCTGGTGAATCTCCTCCGCACTCTCTCTAATCCAGCCAGCATCCTTTTGAATCTCCTCTGCACCCTCTCTAATCCCGGCAGCATCCTGGTGAATCTCTTCAGCACCCTCTCTAATCCAGGCAGCATCCTGGTGAATCTCCTCTGCACACTCTCTATTCCAGACTGCATCCTGGTGAATCTCCTCTGCACCCTCTCTATTCCAGACTGCATCCTGGTGAATCTCCTCTGCACCCTCTCTGTTCCAGACAGCATCCTGGTGAATCTCCTCTGCCCCCTCTCTAATCCAGATGGCATCCTGGTGAACCTCCTCCGCACCCTCTCTCATCCTGGCAGCATCCTGGTGAATCCCCTCTGCACCGTCTCTAATCCAGAATGCATCCTGGTGAATCTCCTCTGCACCCTCTCTAATCCAAACAGCATCCAGTTGAATCTCCTCTGCACCCTCTCTAATCCAGAGAGCATCCTGGTGAATCTCCTCTGCACTCTCCCTAATCCAGACAGCATCCTGGTGAATCTCCTCTGCACCCTCCCTAATCGAGACAGCGTCCTGGTAAATCTCCTCTGCAACCTCTCTCATCCATGCAGCATCCTGTTCAATCCCCTCTGCACCCTCACTAATCCAGGCAGCATCCCGGTAAATCTCCTATGCACCCTCTCTCATCCAGACAGCATCCTGGTGAATCTCCGCTGCACCCTCTCTAATCCAGGCAGCATCCTGGTTAATCTCCTCCCCACCCTCTCTAATCCAGGCAGCATCCTGGTGAATATCCTCTGCGCCCTCGCTAATCCAGGCAGCATCCTTGTGAATCTCCTCTGCACACTCTCTAATCCAGGCAGCATCCTGCTGAATCTCCTCTGCACCCTCTCTAATCCAGGCAGCATCCTGGTGAATATCCTCTGCGCCCTCTCTAATCCAGGCAGCATCCTGGTGAATCTCCTCCGCACTCTCTCTAATCCAGGCAGCATCCTGGTGAATATCCTCTGCGCCCTCTCTAATCCAGGCAGCATCCTGGTGAATCTCCTCTGCACCCTCTCTAATCCAGGCAGCATCCTGGTGAATATCCTCTGCGCCCTCTCTAATCCAGGCAGCATCCTGGTGAATCTCCTCCGCACTCTCTCTAATCCAGGCAGCATCCTGGTGAATATCCTCTGCGCCCTCTCTAATCCAGGCAGCATCCTGGTGAATCTCCTCCGCACTCTCTCTAATCCAGTCAGCATCCTGGTGAACCTCCTCTGCACCCCCGCTAATCCAGGCAGCATCCTGGCGAATCTCCTCTGCACCCTGTCTCATCCTGGCAGCATCCTGGTGAATCACCTCTGCACCCTCTCTAATCCAGTCAGCATCCTGGTGAATCTCCTCTGCACCCTCTCTAATCCAGGCAGCATCCTGGTGAATATCCTCTGCGCCCTCTCGAATCCAGGCAGCATCCTGGTGAATCTCCTCCGCACTCTCTCTAATCCAGCCAGCATCCTTTTGAATCTCCTCTGCACCCTCTCTAATCCCGGCAGCATCCTGGTGAATCTCTTCAGCACCCTCTCTAATCCAGGCAGCATCCTGGTGAATCTCCTCTGCACACTCTCTATTCCAGACTGCATCCTGGTGAATCTCCTCTGCACCCTCTCTATTCCAGACTGCATCCTGGTGAATCTCCTCTGCACCCTCTCTGTTCCAGACATCATCCTGGTGAATCTCCTCTGCCCCCTCTCTAATCCAGATGGCATCCTGGTGAACCTCCTCCGCACCCTCTCTCATCCTGGCAGCATCCTGGTGAATCCCCTCTGCACCGTCTCTAATCCAGAATGCATCCTGGTGAATCTCCTCTGCACCCTCTCTAATCCAAACAGCATCATGGTGACTCTCCTCTGCCCCCTCTCTAATCCAGGCTGCATACTGGTGATTCTCCTCTGCACCCTCTCTAATCCAGACAGCATCCTGGAAAATCTCCTCTGCACCCCCTCTAATCCAGGCAGCATCCTCGTGAATCTCCTCTGCACCCTCTCTAATCCGGGCAGCATCCCGGTTAATCTCCTGTGCACCCTCTCTAATCCGGGCAGCATCCTGGTGAATCTCCTCTGCACCCTCTCTAATCCGGGCAGCATCCTGGTGAATCTCCTCTGCACCCTCTCTATTCCAGGCAGCATCCTGGTGAATCTCCTCTGCACCCTATGTAATCCAGACAACATCCTGGTGAATCTCCTCTGCACCCTCTCTAATCCAGGCAGCGTCCTGGTGAATCTCCTCTCCACCCTCTCTAATCCAGAGAGCATCTAGGTGAATCTCCTCTGCACCCTCTCTATTCCAGACAGCATCCTGCTGAATCTCCTCTGCACCCTCTCTAATCCAGGCAGCATTCTGGTGAATATCCTCTGCGCCCTCTCTAATCCAGGCAGCATCCTGGTGAATCTCCTCCGCACTCTCTCTAATCCAGGCAGCGTCCTGGTGAATCTCCTCCGCACCCTCTCTAATCCAGGCAGCATCCTGGTGAATATCCTCTGCGCCCTCTCTAATCCAGGCAGCATCCTTGTGAATCTCCTCTGCACACTCTCTAATCCAGGCAGCATCCTGGTGAATCTCTTCTGAACCCTATCTAATCCAGGCAGCATCCTGGTGAATCTCCTCTGCACCCTCTCTATTCCAGACAGCATCCTGGCGAATCTCCTCTGCACCCTCTCTATTCCAGACAGCATCCTGGTGAATCACCTCTGCACCCACTCTAATCCAGTCAGCATCCTGGTGAATCTCCTCTGCACCCTCTCTAATCCAGGCAGCATCCTGGTGAATATCCGCTGCGCCCTCTCTAATCCAGGCAGCATCCTGGTGAATCTCCTCCGCACTCTCTCTAATCCAGGCAGCATCCTGGTGAATATCCTCTGCGCCCTCTCTAATCCAGGCAGCATCCTGGTGAATCTCCTCTGCACCCTCTCTAATCCAGGCAGCATCCTGGTGAATATCCTCTGCGCCCTCTCTAATCCAGGCAGCATCCTGGTGAATCTCCTCCGCACTCTCTCTAATCCAGGCAGCATCCTGGTGAATATCCTCTGCGCCCTCTCTAATCCAGGCAGCATCCTGGTGAATCTCCTCCGCACTCTCTCTAATCCAGTCAGCATCCTGGTGAACCTCCTCTGCACCCCCGCTAATCCAGGCAGCATCCTGGCGAATCTCCTCTGCACCCTGTCTCATCCTGGCAGCATCCTGGTGAATCACCTCTGCACCCTCTCTAATCCAGTCAGCATCCTGGTGAATCTCCTCTGCACCCTCTCTAATCCAGGCAGCATCCTGGTGAATATCCTCTGCGCCCTCTCGAATCCAGGCAGCATCCTGGTGAATCTCCTCCGCACTCTCTCTAATCCAGCCAGCATCCTTTTGAATCTCCTCTGCACCCTCTCTAATCCCGGCAGCATCCTGGTGAATCTCTTCAGCACCCTCTCTAATCCAGGCAGCATCCTGGTGAATCTCCTCTGCACACTCTCTATTCCAGACTGCATCCTGGTGAATCTCCTCTGCACCCTCTCTGTTCCAGACAGCATCCTGGTGAATCTCCTCTGCCCCCTCTCTAATCCAGATGGCATCCTGGTGAACCTCCTCCGCACCCTCTCTCATCCTGGCAGCATCCTGGTGAATCCCCTCTGCACCGTCTCTAATCCAGAATGCATCCTGGTGAATCTCCTCTGCACCCTCTCTAATCCAAACAGCATCCAGTTGAATCTCCTCTGCACCCTCTCTAATCCAGAGAGCATCCTGGTGAATCTCCTCTGCACTCTCCCTAATCCAGACAGCATCCTGGTGAATCTCCTCTGCACCCTCCCTAATCGAGACAGCGTCCTGGTAAATCTCCTCTGCAACCTCTCTCATCCATGCAGCATCCTGTTCAATCCCCTCTGCACCCTCACTAATCCAGGCAGCATCCCGGTAAATCTCCTATGCACCCTCTCTCATCCAGACAGCATCCTGGTGAATCTCCGCTGCACCCTCTCTAATCCAGGCAGCATCCTGGTTAATCTCCTCCCCACCCTCTCTAATCCAGGCAGCATCCTGGTGAATATCCTCTGCGCCCTCGCTAATCCAGGCAGCATCCTTGTGAATCTCCTCTGCACACTCTCTAATCCAGGCAGCATCCTGCTGAATCTCCTCTGCACCCTCTCTAATCCAGGCAGCATCCTGGTGAATATCCTCTGCGCCCTCTCTAATCCAGGCAGCATCCTGGTGAATCTCCTCCGCACTCTCTCTAATCCAGGCAGCATCCTGGTGAATATCCTCTGCGCCCTCTCTAATCCAGGCAGCATCCTGGTGAATCTCCTCTGCACCCTCTCTAATCCAGGCAGCATCCTGGTGAATATCCTCTGCGCCCTCTCTAATCCAGGCAGCATCCTGGTGAATCTCCTCCGCACTCTCTCTAATCCAGGCAGCATCCTGGTGAATCTCCTCTGCACCCTCTCTAATCCAGTCAGCATCCTGGTGAATCTCCTCTGCACCCTCTCTAATCCAGGCAGCATCCTGGTGAATATCCTCTGCGCCCTCTCGAATCCAGGCAGCATCCTGGTGAATCTCCTCCGCACTCTCTCTAATCCAGCCAGCATCCTTTTGAATCTCCTCTGCACCCTCTCTAATCCCGGCAGCATCCTGGTGAATCTCTTCAGCACCCTCTCTAATCCAGGCAGCATCCTGGTGAATCTCCTCTGCACACTCTCTATTCCAGACTGCATCCTGGTGAATCTCCTCTGCACCCTCTCTATTCCAGACTGCATCCTGGTGAATCTCCTCTGCACCCTCTCTGTTCCAGACATCATCCTGGTGAATCTCCTCTGCCCCCTCTCTAATCCAGATGGCATCCTGGTGAACCTCCTCCGCACCCTCTCTCATCCTGGCAGCATCCTGGTGAATCCCCTCTGCACCGTCTCTAATCCAGAATGCATCCTGGTGAATCTCCTCTGCACCCTCTCTAATCCAAACAGCATCATGGTGACTCTCCTCTGCCCCCTCTCTAATCCAGGCTGCATACTGGTGATTCTCCTCTGCACCCTCTCTAATCCAGACAGCATCCTGGAAAATCTCCTCTGCACCCCCTCTAATCCAGGCAGCATCCTCGTGAATCTCCTCTGCACCCTCTCTAATCCGGGCAGCATCCCGGTTAATCTCCTGTGCACCCTCTCTAATCCGGGCAGCATCCTGGTGAATCTCCTCTGCACCCTCTCTAATCCGGGAAGCATCCTGGTGAATCTCCTCTGCACCCTCTCTATTCCAGGCAGCATCCTGGTGAATCTCCTCTGCACCCTATGTAATCCAGACAACATCCTGGTGAATCTCCTCTGCACCCTTTCTAATCCAGGCAGCGTCCTGGTGAATCTCCTCTCCACCCTCTCTAATCCAGAGAGCATCTAGGTGAATCTCCTCTGCACCCTCTCTATTCCAGACAGCATCCTGCTGAATCTCCTCTGCACCCTCTCTAATCCAGGCAGCATTCTGGTGAATATCCTCTGCGCCCTCTCTAATCCAGGCAGCATCCTGGTGAATCTCCTCCGCACTCTCTCTAATCCAGGCAGCGTCCTGGTGAATCTCCTCCGCACCCTCTCTAATCCAGGCAGCATCCTGGTGAATATCCTCTGCGCCCTCTCTAATCCAGGCAGCATCCTTGTGAATCTCCTCTGCACACTCTCTAATCCAGGCAGCATCCTGGTGAATCTCTTCTGAACCCTATCTAATCCAGGCAGCATCCTGGTGAATCTCCTCTGCACCCTCTCTATTCCAGACAGCATCCTGGCGAATCTCCTCTGCACCCTCTCTATTCCAGACAGCATCCTGGTGAATCACCTCTGCACCCACTCTAATCCAGTCAGCATCCTGGTGAATCTCCTCTGCACCCTCTCTAATCCAGGCAGCATCCTGGTGAATATCCGCTGCGCCCTCTCTAATCCAGGCAGCATCCTGGTGAATCTCCTCCGCACTCTCTCTAATCCAGCCAGCATCCTTTTGAATCTCCTCTGCACCCTCTCTAATCCCGGCAGCATCCTGGTGAATATCCTCTGCGCCCTCTCTAATCCAGGCAGCATCCTGGTGAATCTCCTCCGCAATCTCTCTAATCCAGCCAGCATTCTTTTGAATCTCCTCTGCACCCTCTCTAATCCCGGCAGCATCCTGGTGAATCTCTTCAGCACCCTCTCTAATCCAGGCAGCATCCTGGTGAATCTCCTCTCCACCCTCTCTAATCCAGGCAGCATCCAGGTGAATCTCCTCTGCACCCTCTCTATTCCAGATAGCATCCTGCTGAATCTCCTCTGCACCCTCTCTAATCCAGGCAGCATCCTGGTGAATATCCTCTGCGCCCTCTCTAATCCAGGCAGCATCCTGGTGAATCTCCTGCGCACTCTCTCTAATACAGGCAGCATCCAGGTGAATCTCCTCTGCACCCTCTCTATTCCAGATAGCATCCTGCTGAATCTCCTCTGCACCCTCTCTAATCCAGGCAGCATCCTGGTGAATATCCTCTGCGCACTCTCTAATCCAGGCAGCATCCTGGTGAATCTCCTCTGCACCCTCTCTATTCCAGACAGCATCCTGGCGAATCTCCTCTGCACCCTCTCTATTCCAGACAGCATCCTGGTGAATCACCTCTGCACCCACTCTAATCCAGTCAGCATCCTGGTGAATCTCCTCTGCACCCTCTCTAATCCAGGCAGCATCCTGGTGAATATCCGCTGCGCCCTCTCTAACCCAGGCAGCATCCTGGTGAATCTCCTCCGCACTCTCTCTAATCCAGCCAGCATCCTTTTGAATCTCCTCTGCACCCTCTCTAATCCCGGCAGCATCCTGGTGAATATCCTCTGCGCCCTCTCTAATCCAGGCAGCATCCTGGTGAATCTCCTCCGCACTCTCTCTAATCCAGCCAGCATTCGTTTGAATCTCCTCTGCACCCTCTCTAATCCCGGCAGCATCCTGGTGAATCTCTTCAGCACCCTCTCTAATCCAGGCAGCATCCTGGTGAATCTCCTCTCCACCCTCTCTAATCCAGACAGCATCCAGGTGAATCTCCTCTGCACCCTCTCTATTCCAGATAGCATCCTGTTGAATCTCCTCTGCAGCCTCTCTAATCCAGGCAGCATCCTGGTGAATATCCTCTGCGCCCTCTCTAATCCAGGCAGCATCCTGGTGAATCTCCTGCGCACTCTCTCTAATACAGGCAGCATCCAGGTGAATCTCCTCTGCACCCTCTCTATTCCAGATAGCATCCTGCTGAATCTCCTCTGCACCCTCTCTAATCCAGGCAGCATCCTGGTGAATATCCTCTGCGCCCTCTCTAATCCAGGCAGCATCCTGGTGAATATCCTCTGCGCCCTCTCTAATCCAGGCAGCATCCTGGTGAATCTCCTCCGCACTCTCTCTAATCCAGCCAGCATCCTTTTGAATCTCCTCTGCACCCTCTCTAATCCAGGCAGCATCCTGGTGAATCTCTTCAGCACCCTCTCTAATCCAGGCAGCATCCTGGTGAATCTCCTCTCCACCCTCTCTAATCCAGACAGCATCCAGGTGAATCTCCTCTGCACCCTCTCTATTCCATACAGCATCCTGCTGAATCTCCTCTGCACCCTCTCTAATCCAGGCAGCATCCTGGTGAATATCCTCTGCGCCCTCTCTAATCCAGGCAGCATCCTGGTGAATCTCCTCCGCTCTCTCTCTAATCCAGGCAGCATCCTGGTGAATCTCCTCTGCCCCCTCTCTAATCCAGATGGCATCCAGGAAAATCTCCTCTGCACCCCCGCTAATCCAGGCAGCATCCTGGCGAATCTCCTCTGCACCCTCTCTCATCCTGGCAGCATCCTGGTGAATCACCTCTGCACCCTATCTAATCCAGTCAGCATCCTGGTGAATCTCCTCTGCACCCTCTCTAATCCAGGCAGCATCCTGCTGAATATCCTCTGCGCCCCCTCTAGTCCAGGCAGCATCCTGGTGAATCTCCTCCGCACTCTCTCTAATCCAGCCAGCATCCTTTTGAATCTCCTCTGCACCCACTCTAATCCCGGCAGCATCCCGGTGAATCTCTTCAGCACCCTCTCTAATCCAGGCAGCATCCTGGTGAATCTCCTCTGCACACTCTCTATTCCAGACAGCATCCTGGTGAATCACCTCTGCACCCTCTCTAATCCAGTCAGCATCCTGGTGAATCTCCTCTGCACCCTCTCTAATCCAGGCAGCATCCTGGTGAATCTCCTCTGCACCCTCTCTATTCCAGACAGCATCCTGGTGAATCTCCTCTGCACCCTCTCTGTTCCAGACAGCATCCTGGTGAATCTCCTCTGCCCCCTCTCTAATCCAGATGGCATCCTGGTGAACCTCCTCCGCACCCTCTCTCATCCTGGCAGCATCCTCGTGAATCCCCTCTGCACCGTCTCTAATCCAGAATGCATCCTGGTGAATCTCCTCTGCACCCTCTCTAATCCAAACAGCATCCTGGTGACTCTCCTCTGCACCCTCTCTCATCCTGGCAGCATCCTGGTGAATCTCCTCTGCACCCTCTCTAATCCAGGCAGCATCCTGGTGATTCTCCTCTGCACCCTCTCTAATCCAGGCAGCGTCCTGGTCAATCTCCTCTGCAACCTCTCTAATCCAGGCAGAGTCCTGGTGAATCTCCTCTGCACACTCTCTAATCACGGCAGCATCGTGGTGAATCTCCTAACACCCTCTCTAATCCAGGCAGCATCCTGGTGAATATCCTCTGCGCCCTCTCTAATCCAGGCAGCATCCTGGTGAATCTCCTCCGCTCTCTCTCTAATCCAGGCAGCATCCTGGTGAATCTCCTCCGCACTCTCTCTAATCCAGCCAGCATCCTTTTGAATCTCCTCTGCACCCTCTCTAATCCCGGCAGCATCCTGGTGAATATCCTCTGCGCCCTCTCTAATCCAGGCAGCATCCTGGTGAATCTCCTCCGCACTCTCTCTAATCCAGCCAGCATTCTTTTGAATCTCCTCTGCACCCTCTCTAATCCCGGCAGCATCCTGGTGAATCTCTTCAGCACCCTCTCTAATCCAGGCAGCATCCTGGTGAATCTCCTCTCCACCCTCTCTAATCCAGACAGCATCCAGGTGAATCTCCTCTGCACCCTCTCTATTCCAGATAGCATCCTGCTGAATCTCCTCTGCACCCTCTCTAATCCAGGCAGCATCCTGGTGAATATCCTCTGCGCCCTCTCTAATCCAGGCAGCATCCTGGTGAATCTCCTCCGCACTCTCTAATCCAGGCAGCATCCTGGTGAATCTCCTCTGCACCCTCTCTATTCCAGACAGCATCCTGGCGAATCTCCTCTGCACCCTCTCTATTCCAGACAGCATCCTGGTGAATCACCTCTGCACCCACTCTAATCCAGTCAGCATCCTGGTGAATCTCCTCTGCACCCTCTCTAATCCAGGCAGCATCCTGGTGAATATCCGCTGCGCCCTCTCTAACCCAGGCAGCATCCTGGTGAATCTCCTCCGCACTCTCTCTAATCCAGCCAGCATCCTTTTGAATCTCCTCTGCACCCTCTCTAATCCCGGCAGCATCCTGGTGAATATCCTCTGCGCCCTCTCTAATCCAGGCAGCATCCTGGTGAATCTCCTCCGCACTCTCTCTAATCCAGCCAGCATTCGTTTGAATCTCCTCTGCACCCTCTCTAATCCCGGCAGCATCCTGGTGAATCTCTTCAGCACCCTCTCTAATCCAGGCAGCATCCTGGTGAATCTCCTCTCCACCCTCTCTAATCCAGACAGCATCCAGGTGAATCTCCTCTGCACCCTCTCTATTCCAGATAGCATCCTGTTGAATCTCCTCTGCAGCCTCTCTAATCCAGGCAGCATCCTGGTGAATATCCTCTGCGCCCTCTCTAATCCAGGCAGCATCCTGGTGAATCTCCTGCGCACTCTCTCTAATACAGGCAGCATCCAGGTGAATCTCCTCTGCACCCTCTCTATTCCAGATAGCATCCTGCTGAATCTCCTCTGCACCCTCTCTAATCCAGGCAGCATCCTGGTGAATATCCTCTGCGCCCTCTCTAATCCAGGCAGCATCCTGGTGAATATCCTCTGCGCCCTCTCTAATCCAGGCAGCATCCTGGTGAATCTCCTCCGCACTCTCTCTAATCCAGCCAGCATCCTTTTGAATCTCCTCTGCACCCTCTCTAATCCAGGCAGCATCCTGGTGAATCTCTTCAGCACCCTCTCTAATCCAGGCAGCATCCTGCTGAATCTCCTCTGCACCCTCTCTAATCCAGGCAGCATCCTGGTGAATATCCTCTGCGCCCTCTCTAATCCAGGCAGCATCCTGGTGAATCTCCTCCGCTCTCTCTCTAATCCAGGCAGCATCCTGGTGAATCACCTCTGCACCCTATCTAATCCAGTCAGCATCCTGGTGAATCTCCTCTGCACCCTCTCTAATCCAGGCAGCATCCTGCTGAATATCCTCTGCGCCCCCTCTAGTCCAGGCAGCATCCTGGTGAATCTCCTCCGCACTCTCTCTAATCCAGCCAGCATCCTTTTGAATCTCCTCTGCACCCACTCTAATCCCGGCAGCATCCTGGTGAATCTCTTCAGCACCCTCTCTAATCCAGGCAGCATCCTGGTGAATCTCCTCTGCACACTCTCTATTCCAGACAGCATCCTGGTGAATCACCTCTGCACCCTCTCTAATCCAGTCAGCATCCTGGTGAATCTCCTCTGCACCCTCTCTAATCCAGGCAGCATCCTGGTGAATCTCCTCTGCACCCTCTCTATTCCAGACAGCATCCTGGTGAATCTCCTCTGCACCCTCTCTGTTCCAGACAGCATCCTGGTGAATCTCCTCTGCCCCCTCTCTAATCCAGATGGCATCCTGGTGAACCTCCTCCGCACCCTCTCTCATCCTGGCAGCATCCTCGTGAATCCCCTCTGCACCGTCTCTAATCCAGAATGCATCCTGGTGAATCTCCTCTGCACCCTCTCTAATCCAAACAGCATCCTGGTGACTCTCCTCTGCACCCTCTCTCATCCTGGCAGCATCCTGGTGAATCTCCTCTGCACCCTCTCTAATCCAGGCAGCATCCTGGTGATTCTCCTCTGCACCCTCTCTAATCCAGGCAGCGTCCTGGTCAATCTCCTCTGCAACCTCTCTAATCCAGGCAGAGTCCTGGTGAATCTCCTCTGCACACTCTCTAATCACGGCAGCATCGTGGTGAATCTCCTAACACCCTCTCTATTCCATGCAGCATCCCAGTGAATCTCTTCTGCACCCAGTCTAATCCATGCAGCATCCCGGTGAATCTCCGCAGCACCCTCTCTAATCCATGCAGTATCCTGGTGAATCTCCTCTGCACCCTCTCTAATACAGACTGCATCCTGGTGAATCTCCTCTGCATCCTCTCTAATCCAAACAGCATCCTGGTGACTCTCCTCTGCACCCTCTCTAATCCAGGCAGCATACTGGTGAATCTCCTCTGCAGCCTCTCTAATCCAGGCAGCATCCTGTTGAAACTCCTCTGCACCCTCTCTAATCGAGGCAGCATCCTAGTAAATCTCCTCTGCACCCTCTCTAATCGAGGCAGCATCCTGGTGAATCTCCTCTGCACTCTCTCTAATTCAGGCAGCATCCTGGTGAATCTCCTCCGCACCCTCTCTAATCCAGGCAGCATCCTGGTGAATATCCTCTGCGCCCTCTCTAATCCAGGCAGCATCCTTTTGAATCTCCTCTGCACCCTCTCTAATCCCGGCAGCATCCTGGTGAATCTCTTCAGCACCCTCTCTAATCCAGGCAGCATCCTGGTGAATCTCCTCTGCACACTCTCTATTCCAGACAGCATCCTGGTGAATCTCCTTTGCACCCTCTCTATTCCAGACAGCATCCTGGTGAATCACCTCTGCACCCTCTCAAATCCAGTCAGCATCCTGGTGAATCTCCTCTGCACCCTCTCTAATCCAGACAGCATCCTGGTGAATCTCCTCCGCACCTTCTCTAATACATACAGCATCCTGGTGAATCTCCTCTGCACCCTCTCTATTCCAGACAGCATCCTGGTGAATCTCCTCTGCACCCTCTCTATTCCAGACAGCATCCTGGTGAATCTCCTCTGCCCCCTCTCTAATCCAGACGGCATCCTGGTGAATCTCCTCCGCACCTCTCTCATCCTGGCAGCATCCTGGTGAATCTCCTCTGCACCGTCTCTAATCCAGAATGCATCCTGGTGAATCTCCTCTGCACCCTCTCTAATCCAAACAGCATCCTGGTGACTCTCCTCTGCCCCCTCTCTAATCCAGGCAGCATACTGGTGAATCTCCTCTGCAGCCTCTCAAATCCAGACAGCATCCTGGTGAATCTCCTCTGCACCCTCTCTAATCCAGGCAGCATCCTGGTGAATCTCCTCTGCACCCTCTCTAATCCGGGGAGCATCCTGGTGATTCTCCTCTGCACCCTCTCTAATCCAGACGGCATCCTGGAAAATCTCCTCTGCACCCCCTCTAATTCAGGCAGCATCCTCGGGAATCTCCTCTGCACCCCCTCTAATCCAGGCAGCATCCTGTTGAAACTCCTCTGCACCCTCTCTAATCGAGGCAGCATCTTAGTAAATCTCCTCTGCACCCTCTCTAATCGAGGCAGCATCCTGGTGAATCTACTCTGCACTCTCTCTAATCCAGGCAGCATCCTGGTGAATCTCCTCCGCACTCTCTCTAATCCAGGCAGCATTCTGGTCAATCTCCTCCGCACCCTCTCTAATCCAGGCAGCATCCTGGTGAATATCCTCTGCGCCCTCTCTAATCCAGGCAGCATCCTTTTGAATCTCCTCTGCACCCTCTCTAATCCCGGCAGCATCCTGGTGAATCTCTTCAGCACCCTCTCTAATCCAGGCAGCATCCTGGTGAATCTCCTCTGCACGCTCTCTATTCCAGACAGCATCCTGGTGAATCTCCTCTGCACCCTCTCTATTCCAGACAGCATCCTGGTGAATCACCTCTGCACCCTCTCTAATCCAGTCAGCATCCTGGTGAAACTCCTTTGCACCCTCTCTAATCCAGACAGCTTCCTGGTGAATCTCCTCCGCACCCTCTCTAATACAGACAGCATCCTGGTGAATCTCCTCTGCACCCTCTCTATTCCAGACAGCATCCTGGTGAATCTCCTCTGCACCCTCTCTATTCCAGATAGCATCCTGGTGAATCTCCTCTGCCCCCTCTCTAATCCAGACGGCATCCTGGTGAATCTCCTCCGCACCCTCTCTCATCCTGGCAGCATCCTGGTGAATCTCCTTTGCACCGTCTCTAATCCAGAATGCATCCTGGTTAATCTCCTCTGCATCCTCTCTAATCCAGACAGCATTCCGGTAAATCTCCTCTGCACCCTCTCTAATCCCGGCAGCATCCTGGTGAATATCCTCTGCGCCCTCTCTAATCCAGGCAGCATCCTGGTGAATCTCCTCCGCACTCTCTCTAATCCAGCCAGCATTCGTTTGAATCTCCTCTGCACCCTCTCTAATCCCGGCAGCATCCTGGTGAATCTCTTCAGCACCCTCTCTAATCCAGGCAGCATCCTGGTGAATCTCCTCTCCACCCTCTCTAATCCAGACAGCATCCAGGTGAATCTCCTCTGCACCCTCTCTATTCCAGATAGCATCCTGTTGAATCTCCTCTGCAGCCTCTCTAATCCAGGCAGCATCCTGGTGAATATCCTCTGCGCCCTCTCTAATCCAGGCAGCATCCTGGTGAATCTCCTGCGCACTCTCTCTAATACAGGCAGCATCCAGGTGAATCTCCTCTGCACCCTCTCTATTCCAGATAGCATCCTGCTGAATCTCCTCTGCACCCTCTCTAATCCAGGCAGCATCCTGGTGAATATCCTCTGCGCCCTCTCTAATCCAGGCAGCATCCTGGTGAATATCCTCTGCGCCCTCTCTAATCCAGGCAGCATCCTGGTGAATCTCCTCCGCACTCTCTCTAATCCAGCCAGCATCCTTTTGAATCTCCTCTGCACCCTCTCTAATCCAGGCAGCATCCTGGTGAATCTCTTCAGCACCCTCTCTAATCCAGGCAGCATCCTGGTGAATCTCCTCTCCACCCTCTCTAATCCAGACAGCATCCAGGTGAATCTCCTCTGCACCCTCTCTATTCCATACAGCATCCTGCTGAATCTCCTCTGCACCCTCTCTAATCCAGGGAGCATCCTGGTGAATATCCTCTGCGCCCTCTCAAATCCAGGCAGCATCCTGGTGAATCTCCTCCGCTCTCTCTCTAATCCAGGCAGCATCCTGGTGAATCTCCTCTGCCCCCTCTCTAATCCAGATGGCATCCAGGAAAATCTCCTCTGCACCCCCGCTAATCCAGGCAGCATCCTGGCGAATCTCCTCTGCACCCTCTCTCATCCTGGCAGCATCCTGGTGAATCACCTCTGCACCCAATCTAATCCAGTCAGCATCCTGGTGAATCTCCTCTGCACCCTCTCTAATCCAGGCAGCATCCTGCTGAATATCCTCTGCGCCCTCTCTAGTCCAGGCAGCATCCTGGTGAATCTCCTCCGCACTCTCTCTAATCCAGCCAGCATCCTTTTGAATCTCCACTGCACCCACTCTAATCCCGGCAGCATCCTGGTGAATCTCTTCAGCACCCTCTCTAATCCAGGCAGCATCCTGGTGAATCTCCTCTGCACACTCTCTATTCCAGACAGCATCCTGGTGAATCACCTCTGCACCCTCTCTAATCCAGTCAGCATCCTGGTGAATCTCCTCTGCACCCTCTCTATTCCAGACAGCATCCTGGTGAATCTCCTCTGCACCCTCTCTGTTCCAGACAGCATCCTGGTGAATCTCCTCTGCCCCCTCTCTAATCCAGATGGCATCCTGGTGAACCTCCTCCGCACCCTCTCTCATCCTGGCAGCATCCTCGTGAATCCCCTCTGCACCGTCTCTAATCCAGAATGCATCCTGGTGAATCTCCTCTGCCCCCTCTCTAATCCAGGCAGCATACTGGTGAATCTCCTCTGCAGCCTCTCAAATCCAGACAGCATCCTGGTGAATCTTCTCTGCACCCTCTCTAATCCAGGCAGCATCCTGGTGAATCTCCTCTGCACCCTCTCTAATCCGGGGAGCATCCTGGTGATTCTCCTCTGCACCCTCTCTAATCCAGACGGCATCCTGGAAAATCTCCTCTGCACCCCCTCTAATTCAGGCAGCATCCTCGGGAATCTCCTCTGCACCCCCTCTAATCCAGGCAGCATCCTGTTGAAACTCCTCTGCACCCTCTCAAATCGAGGCAGCATCCTGGTGAATCTACTCTGCACTCTCTCTAATCCAGGCAGCATCCTGGTGAATCTCCTCCGCACTCTCTCTAATCCAGGCAGCATTCTGGTCAATCTCCTCCGCACCCTCTCTAATCCAGGCAGCATCCTGGTGAATATTCTCTGCGCCCTCTCTAATCCAGGCAGCATCCTTTTGAATCTCCTCTGCACCCTCTCTAATCCCGGCAGCATCCTGGTGAATCTCTTCAGCACCCTCTCTAATCCAGGCAGCATCCTGGTGAATCTCCTCTGCACGCTCTCTATTCCAGACAGCATCCTGGTGAATCTCCTCTGCACCCTCTCTATTCCAGACAGCATCCTGGTGAATCACCTCTGCACCCTCTCTAATCCAGTCAGCATCCTGGTGAAACTCCTTTGCACCCTCTCTAATCCAGACAGCTTCCTGGTGAATCTCCTCCGCACCCTCTCTAATACAGACAGCATCCTGGTGAATCTCCTCTGCACCCTCTCTATTCCAGACAGCATCCTGGTGAATCTCCTCTGCACCCTCTCTATTCCAGATAGCATCCTGGTGAATCTCCTCTGCCCCCTCTCTAATCCAGACGGCATCCTGGTGAATCTCCTCCGCACCCTCTCTCATCCTGGCAGCATCCTGGTGAATCTCCTTTGCACCGTCTCTAATCCAGAATGCATCCTGGTTAATCTCCTCTGCATCCTCTCTAATCCGGACAGCATTCCGGTAAATCTCCTCTGCACCCTCTCTAATCCCGGCAGCATCCTGGTGAATATCCTCTGCGCCCTCTCTAATCCAGGCAGCATCCTGGTGAATCTCCTCCGCACTCTCTCTAATCCAGCCAGCATTCGTTTGAATCTCCTCTGCACCCTCTCTAATCCCGGCAGCATCCTGGTGAATCTCTTCAGCACCCTCTCTAATCCAGGCAGCATCCTGGTGAATCTCCTCTCCACCCTCTCTAATCCAGACAGCATCCAGGTGAATCTCCTCTGCACCCTCTCTATTCCAGATAGCATCCTGTTGAATCTCCTCTGCAGCCTCTCTAATCCAGGCAGCATCCTGGTGAATATCCTCTGCGCCCTCTCTAATCCAGGCAGCATCCTGGTGAATCTCCTGCGCACTCTCTCTAATATAGGCAGCATCCAGGTGAATCTCCTCTGCACCCTCTCTATTCCAGATAGCATCCTGCTGAATCTCCTCTGCACCCTCTCTAATCCAGGCAGCATCCTGGTGAATATCCTCTGCGCCCTCTCTAATCCAGGCAGCATCCTGGTGAATATCCTCTGCGCCCTCTCTAATCCAGGCAGCATCCTGGTGAATCTCCTCCGCACTCTCTCTAATCCAGCCAGCATCCTTTTGAATCTCCTCTGCACCCTCTCTAATCCAGGCAGCATCCTGGTGAATCTCTTCAGCACCCTCTCTAATCCAGGCAGCATCCTGGTGAATCTCCTCTCCACCCTCTCTAATCCAGACAGCATCCAGGTGAATCTCCTCTGCACCCTCTCTATTCCATACTGCATCCTGCTGAATCTCCTCTGCACCCTCTCTAATCCAGGCAGCATCCTGGTGAATATCCTCTGTGCCCTCTCTAATCCAGGCAGCATCCTGGTGAATCTCCTCCGCTCTCTCTCTAATCCAGGCAGCATCCTGGTGAATCTCCTCTGCCCCCTCTCTAATCCAGATGGCATCCAGGAAAATCTCCTCTGCACCCCCGCTAATCCAGGCAGCATCCTGGCGAATCTCCTTTGCACCCTCTCTCATCCTGGCAGCATCCTGGTGAATCACCTCTGCACCCTATCTAATCCAGTCAGCATCCTGGTGAATCTCCTCTGCACCCTCTCTAATCCAGGCAGCATCCTGCTGAATATCCTCTGCGCCCTCTCTAGTCCAGGCAGCATCCTGGTGAATCTCCTCCGCACTCTCTCTAATCCAGCCAGCATCCTTTTGAATCTCCTCTGCACCCACTCTAATCCCGGCAGCATCCTGGTGAATCTCTTCAGCACCCTCTCTAATCCAGGCAGCATCCTGGTGAATCTCCTCTGCACACTCTCTATTCCAGACAGCATCCTGGTGAATCACCTCTGCACCCTCTCTAATCCAGTCAGCATCCTGGTGAATCTCCTCTGCACCCTCTCTAATCCAGGCAGCATCCTGGTGAATCTCCTCTGCACCCTCTCTATTCCAGACAGCATCCTGGTGAATCTCCTCTGCACCCTCTCTGTTCCAGACAGCATCCTGGTGAATCTCCTCTGCCCCCTCTCTAATCCAGATGGCATCCTGGTGAACCTCCTCCGCACCCTCTCTCATCCTGGCAGCATCCTCGTGAATCCCCTCTGCACCGTCTCTAATCCAGAATGCATCCTGGTGAATCTCCTCTGCACCCTCTCTAATCCAAACAGCATCCTGGTGACTCTCCTCTGCACCCTCTCTCATCCTGGCAGCATCCTGGTGAATCTCCTCTGCACCCTCTCTAATCCAGGCAGCATCCTGGTGATTCTCCTCTGCACCCTCTCTAATCCAGGCAGCGTCCTGGTCAATCTCCTCTGCAACCTCTCTAATCCAGGCAGAGTCCTGGTGAATCTCCTCTGCACACTCTCTAATCACGGCAGCGTCGTGGTGAATCTCCTAACACCCTCTCTATTCCATGCAGCATCCCAGTGAATCTCTTCTGCACCCAGTCTAATCCATGCAGCATCCCGGTGAATCTCCGCAGCACCCTCTCTAATCCATGCAGTATCCTGGTGAATCTCCTCTGCACCCTCTCTAATACAGACTGCATCCTGGTGAATCTCCTCTGCATCCTCTCTAATCCAAACAGCATCCTGGTGACTCTCCTCTGCACCCTCTCTAATCCAGGCAGCATACTGGTGAATCTCCTCTGCAGCCTCTCTAATCCAGGCAGCATCCTGGTGAAACTCCTCTGCACCCTCTCTAATCGAGGCAGCATCCTAGTAAATCTCCTCTGCACCCTCTCTAATCGAGGCAGCATCCTGGTGAATCTCCTCTGCACTCTCTCTAATCCAGGCAGCATCCTGGTGAATCTCCTCCGCACCCTGTCTAATCCAGGCAGCATCCTGGTGAATATCCTCTGCGCCCTCTCTAATCCAGGCAGCATCCTTTTGAATCTCCTCTGCACCCTCTCTAATCCCGGCAGCATCCTGGTGAATCTCTTCAGCACCCTCTCTAATCCAGGCAGCATCCTGGTGAATCTCCTCTGCACACTCTCTATTCCAGACAGCATCCTGGTGAATCTCCTTTGCACCCTCTCTATTCCAGACAGCATCCTGGTGAATCACCTCTGCACCCTCTCAAATCCAGTCAGCATCCTGGTGAATCTCCTCTGCACCCTCTCTAATCCAGACAGCATCCTGGTGAATCTCCTCCGCACCTTCTCTAATACATACAGCATCCTGGTGAATCTCCTCTGCACCCTCTCTATTCCAGACAGCATCCTGGTGAATCTCCTCTGCACCCTCTCTATTCCAGACAGCATCCTGGTGAATCTCCTCTGCCCCCTCTCTAATCCAGACGGCATCCTGGTGAATCTCCTCCGCACCTCTCTCATCCTGGCAGCATCCTGGTGAATCTCCTCTGCACCGTCTCTAATCCAGAATGCATCCTGGTGAATCTCCTCTGCACCCTCTCTAATCCAAACAGCATCCTGGTGACTCTCCTCTGCCCCCTCTCTAATCCAGGCAGCATACTGGTGAATCTCCTCTGCAGCCTCTCAAATCCAGACAGCATCCTGGTGAATCTCCTCTGCACCCTCTCTAATCCAGGCAGCATCCTGGTGAATCTCCTCTGCACCCTCTCTAATCCGGGGAGCATCCTGGTGATTCTCCTCTGCACCCTCTCTAATCCAGACGGCATCCTGGAAAATCTCCTCTGCACCCCCTCTAATTCAGGCAGCATCCTCGGGAATCTCCTCTGCACCCCCTCTAATCCAGGCAGCATCCTGTTGAAACTCCTCTGCACCCTCTCTAATCGAGGCAGCATCTTAGTAAATCTCCTCTGCACCCTCTCTAATCGAGGCAGCATCCTGGTGAATCTACTCTGCACTCTCTCTAATCCAGGCAGCATCCTGGTGAATCTCCTCCGCACTCTCTCTATTCCAGGCAGCATTCTGGTCAATCTCCTCCGCACCCTCTCTAATCCAGGCAGCATCCTGGTGAATATCCTCTGCGCCCTCTCTAATCCAGGCAGCATCCTTTTGAATCTCCTCTGCACCCTCTCTAATCCCGGCAGCATCCTGGTGAATCTCTTCAGCACCCTCTCTAATCCAGGCAGCATCCTGGTGAATCTCCTCTGCACGCTCTCTATTCCAGACAGCATCCTGGTGAATCTCCTCTGCACCCTCTCTATTCCAGACAGCATCCTGGTGAATCACCTCTGCACCCTCTCTAATCCAGTCAGCATCCTGGTGAAACTCCTTTGCACCCTCTCTAATCCAGACAGCTTCCTGGTGAATCTCCTCCGCACCCTCTCTAATACAGACAGCATCCTGGTGAATCTCCTCTGCACCCTCTCTATTCCAGACAGCATCCTGGTGAATCTCCTCTGCACCCTCTCTATTCCAGATAGCATCCTGGTGAATCTCCTCTGCCCCCTCTCTAATCCAGACGGCATCCTGGTGAATCTCCTCCGCACCCTCTCTCATCCTGGCAGCATCCTGGTGAATCTCCTTTGCACCGTCTCTAATCCAGAATGCATCCTGGTTAATCTCCTCTGCATCCTCTCTAATCCAGACAGCATTCCGGTAAATCTCCTCTGCACCCTCTCTAATCCAGGCAGCATCCTGGTGAATCTCCTCTGCACCCTCTCTAATCCAGGCAGCGTCCTCGTCAATCTCCTCTGCAACCTCTCTAATCCAGGCAGAGTCCTGGTGAATCTCCTCTGCACACTCTCTAATCCAGACAGCAACCTGGTGAATTTCCTCTGCACCCTCTCTAATCCAGGTAGCATCCTGGTGAATCTCCTCTGCACCCTCTCTAATCTTGGTGAATCTCCTCTACACACTCTCTAATCCAGACAGCATTTTGGTGAATCTCCTCCGCACCCTCTCTAGTACAGACAGCATCCTGGTGAATCTCCTCTGCACCCTCACTATTCCAGACAGCATCCTGGTGAATCTCCTCTGCACCCTCTCTATTCCAGGCAGCATCCTGGAGAATCTCCTCTGCACCCTCTCTAATCCAGGCAGCGTCCTCGTCAATCTCCTCTGCAACCTATCTAATCCAGGCAGAGTCCTGGTGAATCTCCTCTACACCCTCTCTAATCCAGGCAGCATCCTGGTGAATCTCCTCTGCACACTCTCTAATCCAGGCAGCATCCTGGTGAATCTCCTCTGCACCCTCTCTCATCCTGGCAGCATCCTGGTGAATCTCGTCTGCACCCTCTCTAATCCAGGCAGCATCCTGGTGAATCTCCTCTGCACCCTCTCTAATCCAGGCAGCGTCCTCGTCAATCTCCTCTGCAACCTCTCTAATCCAGGCAGAGTCCTGGTGAATCTCCTCTACACCCTCTCTAATCCAGGCAGCGTCCTGGTGAATCTCCTCTGCACCCTCTCTAATCCAGACAGCATCCAGGTGAATCTCCTCTGCACCCTCTCTATTCCAGACAGCATCCTGCTGAATCTCCTCTGCACCCTCTATAATCCAAGCAGCATCCTGGTGAATATCCTCTGCGCCCTCTCTAATCCAGGCAGCATCCTGGTGAATCTCCTCCGCACTCTCTCTAATCCAGGCAGCATCCTGGTGAATCTCCTCCGCACCCTCTCTAATCCAGGCAGCATCCTGGTGAATATCCTCTGCGCCCTCTCTAATCCAGGCAGCATCCTTGTGAATCTCCTCTGCACACTCTCTAATCCAGGCAGCATCCTGGTGAATCTCTTCTGAACCCTCTCTAATCCAGGCAGCATCCTGGTGATTCTCCTCTGCACCCTCTCTATTCCAGACAGCATCCTGGCGAATCTCCTCTGCACCCTCTATAATCCAGTCAGCATCCTGGTGAATCTCCTCTGCACCCTCTCTAATCCAGGCAGCATCCTGGTGAATATCCTCTGCGCCCTCTCTAATCCAGGCAGCATCCTGGTGAATCTCCTCCGCACTCTCTCTAATCCAGCCAGCATCCTTCTGAATCTCCTCTGCACCCTCTCTAATCCCGGCAGCATCCTGGTGAATCTCCTCTCCACCCTCTCTAATCCATACAGCATCCAGGTGAATCTCCTCTGCACCCTCTCTATTCCAGACAGCATACTGCTGAATCTCCTCTGCACCCTCTCTAATCCAGAATGCATCCTGGTGAATCTCCTCTGCACCCTCTCTAATCCAAACAGCATCCTGGTGACTCTCCTCTGCCCCCTCTCTAATCCAGGCAGCATACTGGTGAATCTCCTCTGCAGCCTCTCAAATCCAGACAGCATCCTGGTGAATCTCCTCTGCACCCTCTCTAATCCAGGCAGCATCCTGGTGAATCTCCTCTGCACCCTCTCTAATCCGGGGAGCATCCTGGTGATTCTCTTCTGCACCCTCTCTAATCCAGACGGCATCCTGGAAAATCTCCTCTGCACCCCCTCTAATTCAGGCAGCATCCTCGTGAATCTCCTCTGCACCACCTCTAATCCAGGCAGCATCCTGGTGAAACTCCTCTGCACCCTCTCTAATCGAGGCAGCATCTTAGTAAATCTCCTCTGCACCCTCTCTAATCTAGGCAGCATCCTGGTGAATCTACTCTGCACTCTCTGTAATCCAGGCAGCATCCTGGTGAATCTCCTCCGCACTCTCTCTAATCCAGGCAGCATTCTGGTCAATCTCCTCCGCACCCTCTCTAATCCAGGCAGCATCCTGGTGAATATCCTCTGCGCCCTCTCTAATCCAGGCAGCATCCTTTTGAATCTCCTCTGCACCCTCTCTAATCCCGGCAGCATCCTGGTGAATCTCTTCAGCACCCTCTCTAATCCAGGCAGCATCCTGGTGAATCTCCTCTGCACACTCTCTATTCCAGACAGCATCCTGGTGAATCTCCTCTGCACCCTCTCTATTCCAGACAGCATCCTTGTGAATCACCTCTGCACCCTCTCTAATCCAGTCAGCATCCTGGTGAAACTCCTTTGCACCCTCTCTAATCCAGACAGCTTCCTGGTGAGTCTCCTCCGCACCCTCTCTAATACAGACAGCATCCTGGTGAATCTCCTCTGCACCCTCTCTATTCCAGACAGCATCCTGGTGAACCTCCTCTGCACCCCCGCTAATCCAGGCAGCATCCTGGTGAATCTCCTCTGCACCCTCTCTCATCCTGGCAGCATCCTGGTAAATCTCCTCTGCACCGTCTCTAATCCAGAATGCATCCTGGTTAATCTCCTCTGCATCCTCTCTAATCCAGACAGCATTCCGGTAAATCTCCTCTGCACCCTCTCTAATACAGGCAGCATCCTGGTGAATATACTCTGCGCCCTCTCTAATCCAGGCAGCATCCTGGTGAATCTCCTCCGCACTCTCTCTAATCCAGCCAGCATCCTTTTGAATCTCCTCTGCACCCTCTCTAATCCCGGCAGCATCCTGGTGAATCTCTTCAGCACCCTCTCTAATCCAGGCAGCATCCTGGTGAATCTCCTCTCCACCCTCTCTAATCCATACAGCATCCAGGTGAATCTCCTCTGCACCCTCTCTATTACAGACAGCATCCTGCTGAATCTCCTCTGCACCCTCTCTAATCCAGAATGCATCCTGGTGAATCTCCTCTGCACCCTCTCTAATCCAAACAGCATCCTGGTGACTCTCCTCTGCCCCCTCTCTAATCCAGGCAGCATACTGGTGAATCTCCTCTGCAGCCTCTCAAATCCAGACAGCATCCTGGTGAATCTCCTCTGCACCCTCTCTAATCCAGGCAGCATCCTGGTGAATCTCCTCTGCACCCTCTCTAATCCGGGGAGCATCCTGGTGATTCTCCTCTGCACCCTCTCTAATCCAGACGGCATCCTGGAAAATCTCCTCTGCACCCCCTCTAATTCAGGCAGCATCCTCGTGAATCTCCTCTGCACCACCTCTAATCCAGGCAGCATCCTGGTGAAACTCCTCTGCACCCTCTCTAATCGAGGCAGCATCTTAGTACATCTCCTCTGCACCCTCTCTAATCGAGGCAGCATCCTGGTGAATCTACTCTGCACTCTCTCTAATCCAGGCAGCATCCTGGTGAATCTCCTCTGCACTCTCTCTAATCCAGGCAGCATTCTGGTCAATCTCCTCCGCACCCTCTCTAATCCAGGCAGCATCCTGGTGAATATCCTCTGCGCCCTCTCTAATCCAGGCAGCATCCTTTTGAATCTCCTCTGCACCCTCTCTAATCCCGGCAGCATCCTGGTGAATCTCTGCAGCACCCTCTCTAATCCAGGCAGCATCCTGGTGAATCTCCTCTGCGCACTCTCTATTCCAGACAGCATCCTGGTGAATCTCCTCTGCACCCTCTCTATTCCAGACAGCATCCTGGTGAATCACCTCTGCACCCTCTCTAATCCAGTCAGCATCCTGGTGAAACTCCTTTGCACCCTCTCTAATCCAGACAGCTTCCTGGTGAGTCTCCTCCGCACCCTCTCTAATACAGACAGCATCCTGGTGAATCTCCTCTGCACCCTCTCTATTCCAGACAGCATCCTGGTGAATCTCCTCTGCACCCTCTCTATTCCAGATAGCATCCTGGTGAATCTCCTCTGCCCCCTCTCTAATCCAGACGGCATCCTGCTGAATCTCCTCCGCACCCTCTCTCATCCTGGCAGCATGCTGGTGAATCTCCTTTGCACCGTCTCTAATCCAGAATGCATCCTGGTGAATCTCCTCTGCACCCTCTCTAATCCAGGCAGCGTCCTCGTCAATCTCCTCTGCAACCTATCTAATCCAGGCAGAGTCCTGTTGAATCTCCTCTGCACACTCTCTAATCCAGGCAGCATCCTGGTGAATCTCCTCTGAACCCTCTCTAATCCAGGCAGCATCCTGGTGAATCTCCTCTGCACCCTCTCTATTCCAGACAGCATCCTGGCGAATCTCCTCTGCACCCTCTCTATTCCAGACAGCATCCTGGTGAATCACCTCTGCACCCTCTCTAATCCAGTCAGCATCCAGGTGAATCTCCTCTGCACCCTCTCTAATCCAGGCAGCATCCTGGTGAATATCCTCTGCCCCCTCTCTAATACAGATGGCATCCTGGTGAACCTCCTCTGCACCCCCGCTAATCCAGGCAGCATCCTGGTGAATCTCCTCTGCCCCCTCTCTCATCCTGGCAGCATCCTGGTAAATCTCCTCTGCACCGTCTCTAATCCAGAATGCATCCTGGTTAATCTCCTCTGCATCCTCTCTAATCCAGACAGCATTCCGGTAAATCTCCTCTGCACCCTCTCTAATCCAGGCAGCATCCTGGTGAATCTCCTCCGCACTCTCTCTAATCAAGCCAGCATCCTTTTGAATCTCCTCTGCACCCTCTCTAATCCCGGCAGCATCCTGGTGAATCTCTTCAGCACCCTCTCTAATCCAGGCAGCATCCTGGTGAATCTCCCTCCACCCTCTCTAATCCAGACAGCATCCAGGTGAATCTCCTCTGCACCCTCTCTATTCCAGACAGCATCCTGCTGAATCTCCTCTGCACCCTCTCTAATCCAGGCAGCATCCTGGTGAATATCCTCTGCGCCCTCTCTAATCCAGGCAGCATCCTGGTGAATCTCCTCCGCACTCTCTCTAATCCAGGCAGCATCCTGGTGAATCTCCTCTGCCCCCTCTCTAATCCAGATGGCATCCTGGTGAACGTCCTCTGCACCCCCGCTAATCCAGGCAGCGTCCTCGTCAATCTCCTCTGCAACCTCTCTAATCCCGGCAGCATCCTGGTGAATCTCCCTCTACACCCTCTCTAATCCAGACTGCATCCTGGTGAATCTCCACAGCACCCTCTCTAATCCAGTCAGCATCCTGGTGAACCTCCTCTGCACCCCCGCTAATCCAGGCAGCATCCTGGTGAATCTCCTCTGCACCCTCTCTCATCCTGGCAGCATCCTGGTAAATCTCCTCTGCACCGTCTCTAATCCAGAATGCATCCTGGTGAATCTCCTCTGCACCCTCACTAATCCAGGCAGCGTCCTCGTCAATCTCCTCTGCAACCTCTCTAATCCCGGCAGCATCCTGGTGAATCTCCCTCTACACCCTCTCTAATCCAGACTGCATCCTGGTGAATCTCCACAGCACCCTCTCTAATCCAGTCAGCATCCTGGTGAATCTCCTCTGCACCCTCTCTAATCCAGACAGCATCCTGGTGAATCTCCTCCGCACACTCTCCAATACAGACAACATCCTGGTGAATCACCTCTGCACCCTCTCTATTCCAGACAGCATCCTGGTGAATCACCTCTGCCCCCTCTCTAATCCAGACGGCATCCTGGTGAATCTCCTCCGCACCGTCTCTCATCCTGGCAGCATCCTGGTGAATCTCCTCTGCACCCTCTCTAATCCAGGCAGCATTTTTGTGATTCTCCTCTGCACCCTCTCTATTCCAGACAGCATCCTGCTGAATCTCCTCTGCACCCTCTCTAATCCAGGCAGCATCCTGGTGAATATCCTCTGCGCCCTCTCTAATCCAGATGGCATCCTGGTGAACCTCCTCTGCACCCCCGCTAATCCAGGCAGCGTCCTGGTGAATCTCCTCTGCACCCTCTCTCATCCTGGCAGCATCCTGGTAAATCTCCTCTGCACCGTCTCTAATCCAGAATGCATCCTGGTTAATCTCCTCTGCATCCTCTCTAATCCAGACAGCATTCCGGTAAATCTCCTCTGCACCCTCTCTAATCCAGGCAGCATCCTTTTGAATCTCCTCTGCACCCTCTCTAATCCCGGCAGCATCCTGGTGAATCTCCTCTCCACCCTCTCTAATCCAGACAGCATCGAGGTGAATCTCCTCTCCACCCTCTCTATTCCAGACAGCATCCTGCTGAATCTCCTCTGCACCCTCTCTAATCCAGGCAGCATCCTGGTGAATATCCTCTGCGCCCTCTCTAATCCAGGCAGCATCCTTGTGAATCTCCTCTGCGCCCTCACTAATCCAGACAGCATCCTGCTGAATCTCCACTGCACCCTCTCTATTCCAGGCAGCATCCTGGTGAATCTCCTCTGCACCCTCTCTAATCCAGGCAGCATCCTGGTGAATCTCCTCTGCACCCTCTCTAACCCAGGCAGCATCCTGGTGAATCTCCTCTGCCCCCTCTCTAATCAAGATCGCATCCTGGTGAACCTCCTCTGCACCCTCTCTAATCCAGGCAGCATCCTGGTGAATCTCCTCTGCACCCTCTCTCATCCTGGCAGCATCCTGGTAAATCTCCTCTGCACCATCTCTAATCCAGAATGCATCCTGGTGAATCTACTCTGCTCCCTCTCTAATCCAGGCAGAGTCCTCGTCAATCTCCTCTGCAACCTCTCTAATCCCGGCAGCATCCTGGTGAATCTCCCTCTACACCCTCTCTAATCCAGACTGCATCCTGGTGAATCTCCACAGCACCCTCTCTAATCCAGTCAGCATCCCGGTGAATCTCCTCTGCACCCTCTCTAATCCAGACAGCATCCTGGTGAATCTCCTCCGCACACTCTCTAATACAGACAGCATCCTGGTGAATCACCTCTGCACCCTCTCTATTCCAGACAGCATCCTGGTGAATCTCCTCTGCCCCCTCTCTAATCCAGACGGCATCCTGGTGAATCTCCTCCGCACCGTCTCTCATCCTGGCAGCATCCTGGTGAATCTCCTCTGCACCCTCTCTAATCCAGGCAGAATTTTTGTGATTCTCCTCTGCACCCTCTCTAATCCAGGCAGCGTCCTGGTCAATCTCCTCTGCAACCTCTCTAATCCAGGCAGAGTCCTGGTGAATCTCCTCTGCAAACTCTCCAATCCCGGCAGCATACTGGTGAATCTCCTCTGCAGCCTCTCTAATCCAGGCAGCATCCTGGTGAAACTCCTCTGCACCCTCTCTAATCCAGGCAGAGTCCTCGTCAATCTCCTCTGCAACCTCTCTAATCCCGGCAGCATCCTGGTGAATCTCCCTCTACACCCTCTCTAATCCAGACTGCATCCTGGTGAATCTCCACAGCACCCTCTCTAATCCAGTCAGCATCCCGGTGAATCTCCTCTGCACCCTCTCTAATCCAGACAGCATCCTGGTGAATCTCCTCCGCACACTCTCTAATACAGACAGCATCCTGGTGAATCACCTCTGCACCCTCTCTATTCCAGACAGCATCCTGGTGAATCTCCTCTGCCCCCTCTCTAATCCAGACGGCATCCTGGTGAATCTCCTCCGCACCGTCTCTCATCCTGGCAGCATCCTGGTGAATCTCCTCTGCACCCTCTCTAATCCAGGCAGAATTTTTGTGATTCTCCTCTGCACCCTCTCTAATCCAGGCAGCGTCCTGGTCAATCTCCTCTGCAACCTCTCTAATCCAGGCAGAGTCCTGGTGAATCTCCTCTGCAAACTCTCCAATCCCGGCAGCATACTGGTGAATCTCCTCTGCAGCCTCTCTAATCCAGGCAGCATCCTGGTGAAACTCCTCTGCACCCTCTCTAATCCAGGCAGCGTCCTCGTCAATCTCCTCTGCAACCTCTCTAATCCAGGCAGAGTCCTGGTGAATCTCCTCTGCAAACTCTCCAATCCCGGCAGCATACTGGTGAATCTCCTCTGCAGCCTCTCTAATCCAGGCAGCATCCTGGTGAATCTCCCTCCACCCTCTCTAATCCAGACAGCATCCAGGTGAATCTCCTCTGCACCCTCTCTATTCCAGACAGCATCCTGCTGAATCTCCTCTGCACCCTCTCTAATCCAGGCAGCATCCTGGTGAATATCCTCTGCGCCCTCTCTAATCCAGGCAGCATCCTGGTGAATCTCCTCCGCACTCTCTCTAATCCAGGCAGCATCCTGGTGAATCTCCTCTGCCCCCTCTCTAATCCAGATGGCATCCTGGTGAACGTCCTCTGCACCCCCGCTAATCCAGGCAGCGTCCTCGTCAATCTCCTCTGCAACCTCTCTAATCCCGGCAGCATCCTGGTGAATCTCCCTCTACACCCTCTCTAATCCAGACTGCATCCTGGTGAATCTCCACAGCACCCTCTCTAATCCAGTCAGCATCCTGGTGAATCTCCTCTGCACCCTCTCTAATCCAGACAGTATCCTGGTGAATCTCCTCCGCACACTCTCTAATACAGACAGCATCCTGGTGAATCACCTCTGCACCCTCTCTATTCCAGACAGCATCCTGGTGAATCTCCTCCGCACCGTCTCTCATCCTGGCAGCATCCTGGTGAACCTCCTCTGCACCCTCTCTAATCCAGGCAGCATCCTGGTGAATCTCCTCTGCACCCTCTCTCATCCTGGCAGCATCCTGGTAAATCTCCTCTGCACCGTCTCTAATCCAGAATGCATCCTGGTGAATCTCCTCTGCACCCTCACTAATCCAGGCAGCGTCCTCGTCAATCTCCTCTGCAACCTCTCTAATCCCGGCAGCATCCTGGTGAATCTCCCTCTACACCCTCTCTAATCCAGACTGCATCCTGGTGAATCTCCACAGCACCCTCTCTAATCCAGTCAGCATCCTGGTGAATCTCCTCTGCACCCTCTCTAATCCAGACAGCATCCTGGTGAATCTCCTCCGCACACTCTCCAATACAGACAACATCCTGGTGAATCACCTCTGCACCCTCTCTATTCCAGACAGCATCCTGGTGAATCACCTCTGCCCCCTCTCTAATCCAGACGGCATCCTGGTGAATCTCCTCCGCACCGTCTCTCATCCTGGCAGCATCCTGGTGAATCTCCTCTGCACCCTCTCTAATCCAGGCAGCATTTTTGTGATTCTCCTCTGCACCCTCTCTATTCCAGACAGCATCCTGCTGAATCTCCTCTGCACCCTCTCTAATCCAGGCAGCATCCTGGTGAATATCCTCTGCGCCCTCTCTAATCCAGATGGCATCCTGGTGAACCTCCTCTGCACCCCCGCTAATCCAGGCAGCGTCCTGGTGAATCTCCTCTGCACCCTCTCTCATCCTGGCAGCATCCTGGTAAATCTCCTCTGCACCGTCTCTAATCCAGAATGCATCCTGGTTAATCTCCTCTGCATCCTCTCTAATCCAGACAGCATTCCGGTAAATCTCCTCTGCACCCTCTCTAATCCAGGCAGCATCCTTTTGAATCTCCTCTGCACCCTCTCTAATCCCGGCAGCATCCTGGTGAATCTCCTCTCCACCCTCTCTAATCCAGACAGCATCGAGGTGAATCTCCTCTCCACCCTCTCTATTCCAGACAGCATCCTGCTGAATCTCCTCTGCACCCTCTCTAATCCAGGCAGCATCCTGGTGAATATCCTCTGCGCCCTCTCTAATCCAGGCAGCATCCTTGTGAATCTCCTCTGCGCCCTCACTAATCCAGACAGCATCCTGCTGAATCTCCACTGCACCCTCTCTATTCCAGGCAGCATCCTGGTGAATCTCCTCTGCACCCTCTCTAATCCAGGCAGCATCCTGGTGAATCTCCTCTGCACCCTCTCTAACCCAGGCAGCATCCTGGTGAATCTCCTCTGCCCCCTCTCTAATCAAGATCGCATCCTGGTGAACCTCCTCTGCACCCTCTCTAATCCAGGCAGCATCCTGGTGAATCTCCTCTGCACCCTCTCTCATCCTGGCAGCATCCTGGTAAATCTCCTCTGCACCATCTCTAATCCAGAATGCATCCTGGTGAATCTACTCTGCTCCCTCTCTAATCCAGGCAGAGTCCTCGTCAATCTCCTCTGCAACCTCTCTAATCCCGGCAGCATCCTGGTGAATCTCCCTCTACACCCTCTCTAATCCAGACTGCATCCTGGTGAATCTCCACAGCACCCTCTCTAATCCAGTCAGCATCCCGGTGAATCTCCTCTGCACCCTCTCTAATCCAGACAGCATCCTGGTGAATCTCCTCCGCACACTCTCTAATACAGACAGCATCCTGGTGAATCACCTCTGCACCCTCTCTATTCCAGACAGCATCCTGGTGAATCTCCTCTGCCCCCTCTCTAATCCAGACGGCATCCTGGTGAATCTCCTCCGCACCGTCTCTCATCCTGGCAGCATCCTGGTGAATCTCCTCTGCACCCTCTCTAATCCAGGCAGAATTTTTGTGATTCTCCTCTGCACCCTCTCTAATCCAGGCAGCGTCCTGGTCAATCTCCTCTGCAACCTCTCTAATCCAGGCAGAGTCCTGGTGAATCTCCTCTGCAAACTCTCCAATCCCGGCAGCATACTGGTGAATCTCCTCTGCAGCCTCTCTAATCCAGGCAGCATCCTGGTGAAACTCCTCTGCACCCTCTCTAATCCAGGCAGCGTCCTCGTCAATCTCCTCTGCAACCTCTCTAATCCAGGCAGAGTCCTGGTGAATCTCCTCTGCACACTCTCTAATCCAGACAGCAACCTGGTGAATCTCCTCTGCACCCTCTCTAATCCAGGTAGCATCCTGGTGAATCTCCTCTGCACCCTCTCTAATCCTGGTGAATCTCCTCTACACCCTCCCTAATCCAGACAGCATTTTGGTGAATCTCCTCCGCACCCTCTCTAGTACAGACAGCATCCTGGTGAATCTCCTCTGCACCCTCACTATTCCAGACAGCATCCTGGTGAATCTCCTCTGCACCCTCTCTATTCCGGACAGCATCCTGTTGAATCTCCTCTGCACCCTCTCTAATCCAGGCAGCATCCTGGTGAATATCCTCTGCGCCCTCTCTAATCCAGGCAGCATCCTGGTGAATCTCCTCCGCACTCTCTCTAATCCAGGCAGCATCCTGGTGAATCTCCTCCGCACCCTCTCTAATCCAGGCAGCATCCTGGTGAATATCCTCTGCGCCCTCTCTAATCCAGGCAGCATCCTTGTGAATCTCCTCTGCACACTCTCTAATCAAGGCAGCATCCTGGTGAATCTCTTCTGAACCCTCTCTAATCCAGGCAGCATCCTGGTGAATCTCCTCTGCACCCTCTCTATTCCAGACAGCATCCTGGCGAATCTCCTCTGCACCCTCTCTATTCCAGACAGCATCCTGGTGAATCACCTCTGCACCCTCTCTAATCCAGTCAGCATCGTGGTGAATCTCCTCTGCACCCTCTCTAATCCAGGCAGCATCCTGGTGAATATCCTCTGCGCCCTCTCTAATCCAGGCAGCATCCTGGTGAATCTCCTCCGCACTCTCTCTAATCCAGCCAGCATCCTTTTCAATCTCCTCTGCACCCTCTCTAATCCCGGCAGCATCCTGGTGAATCTCTTCAGCACCCTCTCTAATCCAGGCAGCATCCTGGTGAATCTCCTCTCCACCCTCTCTAATCCAGACAGCATCCAGGTGAATCTCCTCTGCACCCTCTCTATTCCAGACAGCATCCTGCTGAATCTCCTCTGCACCCTCTCTAATCCAGGCAGCATCCTGGTGAATCTCCTCCGCACCCTCTCTAATCCAGGCAGCATCCTGGTGAATCTCCTCTGCCCCCTCTCTAATCCAGATGGCATCCTGGTGAATCTCATCTGAACCCTCTCTAATCCAGGCAGCATCCTGGTGAATCTCCTCTGCACCCTCTCTATTCCAGACAGCATCCTGCTGAATCTCCTCTGCACCCTCTCTAATCCAGGCAGCATCCTGGTGAATCTCCTCCGCACCCTCTCTAATCCAGGCAGCATCCTGGTGAATCTCCTCTGCACACTCTCTAATCCAGGCAGCATCCTGGTGAATCTCCTCTGCACCCTCTCTAATCCAGGTGACATCCTGGTGAATCTGCTCTGCACCCTCTCTAATCCAGGTGACATCCTGGTGAATCTCCTCTGCACCCTCTCTAATCCAGGCAGCATCCTGGTGAATCTCCTCTGCACCCTCTCTCATCCTGGCAGCATCCTGGTAAATCTCCTCTGCACCGTCTCTAATCCAGAATGCATCCTGGTTAATCTCCTCTGCATCCTCTCTAATCTAGACAGCATTCCGGTAAATCTCCTCTGCACCCTCTCTATTCCAGACAGCATCCTGGTGAATCACCTCTGCACCCTCTCTAATCCAGTCAGCATCGTGGTGAATCTCCTCTGCACCCTCTCTAATCCAGGCAGCATCCTGGTGAATATCCTCTGCGCCCTCTCTAATCCAGGCAGCATCCTGGTGAATCTCCTCCGCACTCTCTCTAATCCAGCCAGCATCCTTTTCAATCTCCTCTGCACCCTCTCTAATCCCGGCAGCATCCTGGTGAATCTCTTCAGCACCCTCTCTAATCCAGGCAGCATCCTGGTGAATCTCCTCTCCACCCTCTCTAATCCAGACAGCATCCAGGTGAATCTCCTCTGCACCCTCTCTATTCCAGACAGCATCCTGCTGAATCTCCGCTGCACCCTCTCTAATCCAGGCAGCATCCTGGTGAATCTCCTCCGCACCCTCTCTAATCCAGGCAGCATCCTGGTGAATCTCCTCCGCACCCTCTCTAATCCAGGCAGCATCCTGGTGAATCTCCTCTGCCCCCTCTCTAATCCAGATGGCATCCTGGTGAATCTCATCTGAACCCTCTCTAATCCAGGCAGCATCCTGCTGAATCTCCTCTGCACCCTCTCTAATCCAGGCAGCATCCTGGTGAATCTCCTCCGCACCCTCTCTAATCCAGGCAGCATCCTGGTGAATCTCCCTCTACACCCTCTCTAATCCAGACTGCATCCTGGTGAATCTCCTCCGCACCCTCTCTAATCCAGGCAGCATCCTGGTGAATCTCCTCTGCCCCCTCTCTAATCCAGATGGCATCCTGGTGAATCTCATCTGAACCCTCTCTAATCCAGGCAGCATCCTGGTGAATCTCCTCCGCACCCTCTCTAATCCAGGCAGCATCCTGGTGAATCTCCTCTGCCCCCTCTCTAATCCAGATGGCATCCTGGTGAACCTCCTCTGCACCCCCGCTAATCCAGGCAGCATCCTGGTGAATCTCCTCTGCACCCTCTCTCATCCTGGCAGCATCCTGGTAAATCTCCTCTGCACCGTCTCTAATCCAGAATGCATCCTGGTTAATCTCCTCTGCATCCTCTCTAATCTAGACAGCATTCCGGTAAATCTCCTCTGCACCCTCTCTAATCCAGGCAGCATCCTGGTGAATCTCCTCTGCAGCCTCTCTAATCCAGGCAGCGTCCTCGTCAATCTCCTCTGCACACTCTCTAGTCCCGGCAGCATCCTGGTGAATCTCCCTCTACACCCTCTCTAATCCAGACTGCATCCTGGTGAATCTCCACAGCACCCTCTCTAATCCAGTCAGCATCCTGGTGAATCTCCTCTGCACCCTCTCTAATCCAGACAGCATCCTGGTGAATCTCCTCCGCACACTCTCTAATACAGACAGCATCCTGGTGAATCACCTCTGCACCCTCTCTATTCCAGACAGCATCCAGGTGAATCTCCTCTGCCCCCTCTCTAATCCAGACGGCATCCTGGTGAATCTTCTCCGCACCGTCTCTCATCCTGGCAGCATCCTGGTGAATCTCCTCTGCACCCTCTCTAATCCAGGCAGCATTTTTGTGATTCTCCTCTGCACCCTCTCTAATCCAGGCAGCGTCCTGGTCAATCTCCTCTGCAACCTCTCTAATCCAGGCAGAGTCCTGGTGAATCTCCTCTGCACACTCTCTAATCCCGGCAGCATCCTGGTGAATCTCCTAAGACCCTCTCTATTCCATGCAGCATCCCAGTGAATCTCTTCTGCACCCAGTCTAATCCATGCAGCATCCCGGTGAATCTCCGCAGCACCCTCTCTAATCCATGCAGTATCCTGGTGAATCTCCTCTGCACCCTCTCTAATACAGACTGCATCCTGGTGAATCTCCTCTGCATCCTCTCTAATCCAAACAGCATCCTGGTGACTCTCCTCTGCACCCTCTCTAATCCAGGCAGCATCCTGGTGAAACTCCTCTGCACCCTCTCTAATCGAGGCAGCATCCTAGTAAATCTCCTCTGCACCCTCTCTAATCGAGGCAGCATCATGGTGAATCTCCTCTGCACTCTCTCTAATCCAGGCAGCATCCTGGTGAATCTCCTCCGCACTCTCTCTAATCCAGGCAGCATCCTGGTCAATCTCCTCCGCACCCTCTCTAATCCTGGTGAATCTCCTCTACACCCTCACTAATCCAGACAGCATTCTGGTGAATCTCCTCCGCACCCTCTCTAGTACAGACAGCATCCTGGTGAATCTCCTCTGCACCTTCACTATTCCAGGCAGCATCCTGGTGAAGCTCCAGTGCACGCTCTCTAATCCAGACAGCATCCTGGTGAAAGCCTATGCACCCTCTCTAATCCAGACGGCATTCTGGTGAATCTCCTCCGCACCCTTTTTAATCCTGGCAGCATCCTGGTGAAACTCCTCTGCACCCTCTCTAATCCAGACAGCATCCTGGTGAATCTCCTCTGCACCCTCTCTAATCCAGGCAGCATGCTGGTGAATCTCCTCTGCACCCTCACTAAACCAGACAGCATCCTGGTGAATCTCCTCTGCACCCTCTCCTATCCAGAGAGCATCCTGGTGAATCTCTACTGCACCTTCTCTAATCCAGGCAGCATCCTGGTAAATCTCCTCTGCACCCTCTCTAATCCAGACAGCATCCTGGTGAATCTCCTCCGCACCCTCAATAATGCAGACAGCGTCCTGGTGAATCTCCTCTGCATCCTCTCTAATCCAGGCAGCATCCTGCTGAATCTCCCCTGCGCACTCCCTAATCCAGGCAGCATCCTGGTGAATCTCCTCTGCACCCTCTCTAATCCAGACAGCATCCTGGTGAATCTCCTCTGCTCCCTCCCTAATCCAGGCAGCTTCCTGGTCAATCTCCTCTGCACCCTCTCTAATCCATGCAGCATCCTGGTGAATCTCCTCTGCACCCTCTCTAATCCAGACAGCATCCTGGTAAATCTCCTCTGCACCCTCTCTAATCCAGATGGCATCCTGGTGAATGTCCTCTGCACCCTCTCTAATCCAGATGGCATCCTGGTGAAGCTCCTATGCACCTTCTCTAATCCAGATGGCATCCTGGTGAAGCTCCTCTGCAACCTCTCTAAGCCAGATGGCATACTGGTAAAACTCCTCTGCACGCTCTCTAATCCAGACAGCATCCTGGTGAATCTCCTCCGCACCCTCTCTCATCCAGACAGCATCCTGGTAAATCTCCTCTGCACTCTCTCTAATCCAGACAGCATCCTGGTGAATGTCTTCTGCACCCTCTCTAATCCAGGCAGCATCCTGGTGAATCTCCTCTGCACCCTCTCTAATCCCATCAGCATCCTTGTGAATCTCCTCTGCACCCTCTCTAATCCGGTCAGCATCCTGGTAAATCTCCTCCGCACCCTTTTTAATCCTAGAAGCATCCTGGTGAATCTCCTCTGCACCCTCTCTAATCCAGATGGTATCCTAGTGAATATCCTCTGCACTCTCTCTAATTCTGGCAGCATCGTGGTGAATCTCCTCGGCACCCTCTCTAATCCAGAGAGCATCCTGTGAATCTCTACAGCACCCTCTCTAATCCAGGCAGCATCCTGGTGAATCTCCTCTGCACCCTCTCTAATCCAGTCAGCATCCTGGTGAATCTCCTCTGCACCCTCTCTAATCCAGTCAGCATCCTGTTGAATCTCCTCTTCACCCTCTCTAATCCAGACGGCATCCTGGTGAATCTCCTCTGCACCCTCTCACATCCTGGCAGCATCCTGGTGAATCTCCTCTGCACCGTCTCTAATCCAGAATGCATCCTTGTTAATCTCCTCTGCACCCTCTCAAATCCAGGCAGCATCCTGGTGAATCTCCTCTGCACCCTCTCTAATCCAGTCAGCATCCTGGTGAATCTCCTCTGCACCCTCTCTATTCCGGACAGCATCCTGTTGAATCTCCTCTGCACCCTCTCTAATCCAGACGGCATCCTGGTGAATCTCCTCCGCACCGTCTCTCATCCTGGCAGCATCCTGGTGAATCTCCCTCTACACCCTCTCTAATCCAGACTGCATCCTGGTGAATCTCCACTGCACCCTCTCTAATCCAGGCAGCATCCTGGTGAATCTCCTCTGCACCCTCTCTAATCCAGGCACATCCTGGTGAAACTCCACTGCACCCTCTCTAATCCAGGCAGCATCCTGGTGAATCTCCTCTGCACCCACTCTAATCCAGGCACATCCTGGTGAATCTCCTCTGCACCCTTTCTAATCCAGTCAGCATCCTGGTGAATCTCCTCTGCACCCTCTCTAATCCACTCAGCATCATGGTGAATCTCCTCTGCACCCTCTATTCCAGACAGCATCCTGGTGAATCTCCTCTGCACCCTCTATTCCAGACAGCATACTGGTGAATCTCCTCTGCACCCTCTATTCCAGACAGCATCCTGGTGAATCTCCTCTGCACCTTCTCTAATCCAGGCAGCATTTCTGTGATACTCCTCTGCACCCTCTCTAATCCAGGCAGCATCCTGGTGAATCTCCTCTGCACCCTCTCTAATCCAGTCAGCATCCTGATGAATCTCCTCTGCACGCTCTCTAATCCAGGCAGCGTCCTGGTCAATCTCCTCTGCAACCTCTCTAATCCAGACTGCATCCTGGTGAATCTCCACTGCACCCTCTCTAATCCAGGCAGCATCCTGGTGAATCTCCTCTGCACCCTCTCTAATCCAGGCACATCCTGGTGAAACTCCACTGCACCCTCTCTAATCCAGGCAGCATCCTGGTGAATCTCCTCTGCACCCACTCTAATCCAGGCACATCCTGGTGAATCTCCTCTGCACCCTTTCTAATCCAGTCAGCATCCTGGTGAATCTCCTCTGCACCCTCTCTAATCCACTCAGCATCATGGTGAATCTCCTCTGCACCCTCTATTCCAGACAGCATCCTGGTGAATCTCCTCTGCACCCTCTATTCCAGACAGCATACTGGTGAATCTCCTCTGCACCCTCTATTCCAGACAGCATCCTGGTGAATCTCCTCTGCACCTTCTCTAATCCAGGCAGCATTTCTGTGATACTCCTCTGCACCCTCTCTAATCCAGGCAGCATCCTGGTGAATCTCCTCTGCACCCTCTCTAATCCAGTCAGCATCCTGATGAATCTCCTCTGCACCCTCTCTAATCCAGGCAGCGTCCTGGTCAATCTCCTCTGCAACCTCTCTAATCCAGGCAGAGTCCTGGTGAATCTCCTCTGCACACTCTCTAATCCCGGCAGCATCCTGGTGAATCTCCCTCTACACCCTCTCTAATACAGACTGCATCCTGGTGAATCTCCACTGCACCCTCTCTAATCCAGGCAGCATCCTGGTGAATCTCCTCTACACCCTCTCTAATCCAGGCACATCCTGGTGAATCTACTCTGCACCCTCTCTAATCCAGTCAGCATCCTGGTGAATCTCCTCTGCACCCTCTCTAATCCAGTCAGCATCCTGGTGAATCTCCTAACACCCTCTCTAATCCAGGCACATCCTGGTGAATCTCCTCTGCATCCTCTCTATTCCAGACAGCATCCTGGTGAATCTCCTCTGCCCCCTCTCTAATCCAGACGGCATCCTGGTGAATCTCCTCCGCACCTTCTCTCATCCTGGCAGCATCCTGGTGAATCTCCTCTGCACCGTCTCTAATCCAGAATGCATCCTGGTTAATCTCCTCTGCATCCTCTCTAATCCAGACAGCATTCCGGTACATCTCCTCTGCACCCTTTCTAATCCAGGCAGCATCCTGGTGAATCTCCTCTGCACCCACTCTAATCCAGGCACATCCTGGTGAATCTCCTCTGCACCCTCTCTAATCCAGGCAGCGTCCTGGTCAATCTCCTCTGCAACCTCTCTCATACAGGCAGCATCGTGGTGAATCTCCTCTGCACCCTCTCTAATCCAGGCACATCCTTGTGAATCTCCTCTGCACCCTCTCTAATCCAGTCAGCATCCCGGTGAATCTCCTCTACACCCTCTCTAATCCAGTCAGCATCCTGGTGAATCTCCTAACACCCTCTCTATTCCATGCAGCATCCCAGTGAAGCTCTTCTGCACCCTCTCTAATCCATGCAGTATACTGGTGAATCTCCTCTGCACCCTCTCTAATACAGACTGCATCCTGGTGAATCTCCTCTGCATCCGCTCTAATCCAAACAGCATCCTGGTGACTCTCCTCTGCACCCTCTCTAATCCAGGCAGCATACTTGTGAATCTCCTCTGCAGCCTCTCTAATCCAGACAGCATCCTGGTGAATCTCCTCTGCACCCTATCTAATAGAGGCAGCATCCTGGTGAATCTCCTCTGCACCCTCTCTAATCCAGACAGCATCCTTGTGAATCTCCTCTGCACACTCTCTAATCCAGGCAGCATCCTGGTGAATGTCCTCTGCACCCTCTCTGATCCAGACAGCATCCTGGTGAATCTCCTCTGCACCCTCTGTAATCCAGGCAGCATCCTGGTGAATCTCCTACGCACCCTCTCTAATCCTGGCAGCATCCTGGTGAATCTCCTCTGCACCCTCTGTAATCCAGTAAGCATTCTGGTGAATCTCCTCTGCACCCTCTCTAATACAGACAGCATCCAGGTGAATCTCCTCCGCCCCCTCTCTAATACAGACAGCATCCTGGTGAATCTCCTCTGCACAATCTCTATTCCAGACAGCATCCTGGTGAATCTCCTCCTCACCCTCTCTATTCCAGACAGCATCCTGGTGAATCTCCGCTGCACCCTCTCTAATCCAGACGGCATCCTGGTGAATCACGTCCGCACCCTCTCTCATCCTGGCAGCATCCTGGTGAATCTCCTCTCACCGTCTCTAATCCAGAATGCATCCTGGTTAATCTCCTCTGCATCCTCTCTAATCCAGACAGCATTCCGGTAAATCTCCTCTGCACCCTCTCTAATCCAGGCAGCATCCTGGTGAATCTCCTCTGCACCCTCTCTAATCCAGACAGCATCCTGGTGAATCTCCACTGCACCCTCTCTAATCCAGGCAGCATCCTGGTGAATCTCCTCTGCACCCTCTCTAATCCAGCCAGCATCCTGGTGAATCTCCTCTGCACCCTTTCTAATCCAGGCAGCATCCTGCTGAATCTCCTCTGCACCCTCTCTAATCCAGACTGCATCCTGGTGAATCTCCACTGCAACCTCTCTCATCCAGGCAGCATCCTGGTGAATCTCCTCTGCACCCTCTCTAATCCAGGCACATCCTGGTGAATCTCCTCTGCACCCTCTCTAATCGTGGCAGCATCCTAGTAAATCTCCTCCGCACTCTCTCTAATCCAGGCAGCATCATGTTGAATCTCCTCCGCACCCTCTCTAATCCAGGCAGCATCCTTGTGAATCTCCTCTGCACCCTCTCTAATCCTGACAGCATCCTGGTGAATCTCTTCTGCACCCTCTCTAATCCAGGCAGCATCCTGGTGAATCTCTTCTGCACCCTCTCTATTCCGGACAGCATCCTGGTGAATCTCCTCTGCACCCACTCTAATCCAGACGGCATCCTGGTGAATCTCTTCTGCACCCTCTCTATTCCAGACAGCATCCTGGTGAATCTCCTCTGCACCCACTCTAATCCAGACGGCATCCTGGTGAATGCCCTAACACCCTCTCTATTCCATGCAGCATCCCGGTGAATCTCTTCTGCACCCAATCTAATCCATGCAGCATCCCTGTGAATCTCCTCAGCACCCTCTCTAATCCATGCAGTATCCTGGTGAATCTCCTCTGCACCCTCTCTAATACAGACTGCATCCTGGTGAATCTCCTCTGCACCCTCTCTAATCCAGACAGCATCCTTGTGAATCTCCTCTGCACCCTCTCTAATCCAGGCAGCATCCTGATGAATGTCCTCTGCACACTCTCTAATCCAGGCAGCATCCTGGTGAATCTCCTCTGCACCCTCTCTAATCCAGGCAGCATCCTGTTGAATCTCCTCTGCACCCTCTCTAATCCAGGCAGCATCCTGGTGAATCTCCTCTGCACCCTCTCTAATCCAGGCAGCGTCCTGATGAATGTCCTCTGCACCCTCTCTAATCCAGGCAGCATCCTGGTGAATCTCCTCTGCACCCTCTCTAATCCAGGCAGCATCCTGGTGAATCTCCTCTGCACCCTCTCTAATCCAGGCAGCATCCTGGTGAATCTCCTCTGCACCCTCTCTAATCCAGGCAGCATTCTGGTGAATCTCCTCCGCACCCTCAATAATGCAGACAGCGTCCTGGTGAATCTCCTCTGCATCCTCTCTAATCCAGGCAGCATCCTGCTGAATCTCCCCTGTGCACTCCCTAATCCAGGCAGCATCCTGGTGAATCTCCTCTGCACCCTCTCTAATCCAGACAGCATCCTGGTGAATCTCCTCTGCTCCCTCCCTAATCCAGGCAGCTTCCTGGTCAATCTCCTCTGCACCCTCTCTAATCCATGCAGCATCCTGGTAAATCTCCCCTGCACCCTCTCTAATCGAGACAGCGTCCTGGTAAATCTCCTCTGCACCCTCTCTCATCCATGCAGCATCCTGGTGAATCTCCTCTGCACCCTCTCTGATCCAGGCAGCATCCTGGTTAATCTCCTCTGCACCCTCTCTAATTCTGGCAGCATCGTGGTGAATCTCCTCTGCACCCTCTCTAATCCAGGCAGCATCCTGGTGAATCTCCTCTGCACCCTCTCTAATCCAGACAGCATCCTGGTAAATCTCCTCTGCACCCTCTCTAATCCAGATGGCATCCTGGTGAATGTCCTCTGCACCCTCTCTAATCCAGATGGCATCCTGGTGAAGCTCCTCTGCACCTTCTCTAATCCAGATGGCATCCTGGTGAAGCTCCTCTGCAACCTCTCTAAGCCAGATGGCATACTGGTAAAACTCCTCTGCACGCTCTCTAATCCAGACAGCATCCTGGTGAATCTCTTCTGCACCCTCTCTAATCCAGGCAGCATCCTGGTGAATCTCTTCTGCACCCTCTCTATTCCGGACAGCATCCTGGTGAATCTCCTCTGCAGCCTCTCTAATCCAGACAGCATCCTGGTGAATCTCCTCTGCACCCTATCTAATAGAGGCAGCATCCTGGTGAATCTCCTCTGCACCCTCTCTAATCCAGACAGCATCCTTGTGAATCTCCTCTGCACACTCTCTAATCCAGGCAGCATCCTGGTGAATGTCCTCTGCACCCTCTCTGATCCAGACAGCATCCTGGTGAATCTCCTCTGCACCCTCTGTAATCCAGGCAGCATCCTGGTGAATCTCCTACGCACCCTCTCTAATCCTGGCAGCATCCTGGTGAATCTCCTCTGCACCCTCTGTAATCCAGTAAGCATTCTGGTGAATCTCCTCTGCACCCTCTCTAATACAGACAGCATCCAGGTGAATCTCCTCCGCCCCCTCTCTAATACAGACAGCATCCTGGTGAATCTCCTCTGCACAATCTCTATTCCAGACAGCATCCTGGTGAATCTCCTCCTCACCCTCTCTATTCCAGACAGCATCCTGGTGAATCTCCGCTGCACCCTCTCTAATCCAGACGGCATCCTGGTGAATCACGTCCGCACCCTCTCTCATCCTGGCAGCATCCTGGTGAATCTCCTCTCACCGTCTCTAATCCAGAATGCATCCTGGTTAATCTCCTCTGCATCCTCTCTAATCCAGACAGCATTCCGGTAAATCTCCTCTGCACCCTCTCTAATCCAGGCAGCATCCTGGTGAATCTCCTCTGCACCCTCTCTAATCCAGACAGCATCCTGGTGAATCTCCACTGCACCCTCTCTAATCCAGGCAGCATCCTGGTGAATCTCCTCTGCACCCTCTCTAATCCAGCCAGCATCCTGGTGAATCTCCTCTGCACCCTTTCTAATCCAGGCAGCATCCTGCTGAATCTCCTCTGCACCCTCTCTAATCCAGACTGCATCCTGGTGAATCTCCACTGCAACCTCTCTCATCCAGGCAGCATCCTGGTGAATCTCCTCTGCACCCTCTCTAATCCAGGCACATCCTGGTGAATCTCCTCTGCACCCTCTCTAATCGTGGCAGCATCCTAGTAAATCTCCTCCGCACTCTCTCTAATCCAGGCAGCATCATGTTGAATCTCCTCCGCACCCTCTCTAATCCAGGCAGCATCCTTGTGAATCTCCTCTGCACCCTCTCTAATCCTGACAGCATCCTGGTGAATCTCTTCTGCACCCTCTCTAATCCAGGCAGCATCCTGGTGAATCTCTTCTGCACCCTCTCTATTCCGGACAGCATCCTGGTGAATCTCCTCTGCACCCACTCTAATCCAGACGGCATCCTGGTGAATCTCTTCTGCACCCTCTCTATTCCAGACAGCATCCTGGTGAATCTCCTCTGCACCCACTCTAATCCAGACGGCATCCTGGTGAATGCCCTAACCCCCTCTCTATTCCATGCAGCATCCCGGTGAATCTCTTCTGCACCCAATCTAATCCATGCAGCATCCCTGTGAATCTCCTCAGCACCCTCTCTAATCCATGCAGTATCCTGGTGAATCTCCTCTGCACCCTCTCTAATACAGACTGCATCCTGGTGAATCTCCTCTGCACCCTCTCTAATCCAGACAGCATCCTTGTGAATCTCCTCTGCACCCTCTCTAATCCAGGCAGCATCCTGATGAATGTCCTCTGCACACTCTCTAATCCAGGCAGCATCCTGGTGAATCTCCTCTGCACCCTCTCTAATCCAGGCAGCATCCTGTTGAATCTCCTCTGCACCCTCTCTAATCCAGGCAGCATCCTGGTGAATCTCCTCTGCACCCTCTCTAATCCAGGCAGCGTCCTGATGAATGTCCTCTGCACCCTCTCTAATCCAGGCAGCATCCTGGTGAATCTCCTCTGCACCCTCTCTAATCCAGGCAGCATCCTGGTGAATCTCCTCTGCACCCTCTCTAATCCAGGCAGCATCCTGGTGAATCTCCTCTGCACCCTCTCTAATCCAGGCAGCATTCTGGTGAATCTCCTCCGCACCCTCAATAATGCAGACAGCGTCCTGGTGAATCTCCTCTGCATCCTCTCTAATCCAGGCAGCATCCTGCTGAATCTCCCCTGTGCACTCCCTAATCCAGGCAGCATCCTGGTGAATCTCCTCTGCACCCTCTCTAATCCAGACAGCATCCTGGTGAATCTCCTCTGCTCCCTCCCTAATCCAGGCAGCTTCCTGGTCAATCTCCTCTGCACCCTCTCTAATCCATGCAGCATCCTGGTAAATCTCCCCTGCACCCTCTCTAATCGAGACAGCGTCCTGGTAAATCTCCTCTGCACCCTCTCTCATCCATGCAGCATCCTGGTGAATCTCCTCTGCACCCTCTCTGATCCAGGCAGCATCCTGGTTAATCTCCTCTGCACCCTCTCTAATTCTGGCAGCATCGTGGTGAATCTCCTCTGCACCCTCTCTAATCCAGGCAGCATCCTGGTGAATCTCCTCTGCACCCTCTCTAATCCAGACAGCATCCTGGTAAATCTCCTCTGCACCCTCTCTAATCCAGATGGCATCCTGGTGAATGTCCTCTGCACCCTCTCTAATCCAGATGGCATCCTGGTGAAGCTCCTCTGCACCTTCTCTAATCCAGATGGCATCCTGGTGAAGCTCCTCTGCAACCTCTCTAAGCCAGATGGCATACTGGTAAAACTCCTCTGCACGCTCTCTAATCCAGACAGCATCCTGGTGAATCTCCTCCGCACCCTCTCTCATCCAGACAGCATCCTGGTAAATCTCCTCTGCACTCTCTCTAATCCAGACAGCATCCTGGTGAATCTCCTCTGCACCCACTCTAATCCAGACGGCATCCTGGTGAATCTCTTCTGCACCCTCTCTATTCCAGACAGCATCCTGGTGAATCTCCTCTGCACCCACTCTAATCCAGACGGCATCCTGGTGAATGCCCTAACACCCTCTCTATTCCATGCAGCATCCCGGTGAATCTCTTCTGCACCCAATCTAATCCATGCAGCATCCCTGTGAATCTCCTCAGCATCCTCTCTAATCCATGCAGTATCCTGGTGAATCTCCTCTGCACCCTCTCTAATACAGACTGCATCCTGGTGAATCTCCTCTGCACCCTCTCTAATCCAGACAGCATCCTTGTGAATCTCCTCTGCACCCTCTCTAATCCAGGCAGCATCCTGATGAATGTCCTCTGCACACTCTCTAATCCAGGCAGCATCCTGGTGAATCTCCTCTGCACCCTCTCTAATCCAGGCAGCATCCTGCTGAATCTCCTCTGCACCCTCTCTAATCCAGGCAGCATCCTGGTGAATCTCCTCTGCACCCTCTCTAATCCAGGCAGCGTCCTGATGAATGTCCTCTGCACCCTCTCTAATCCAGGCAGCATCCTGGTGAATCTCCTCTGCACCCTCTCTAATCCAGGCAGCATCCTGGTGAATCTCCTCTGCACCCTCTCTAATCCAGGCAGCATCCTGGTGAATCTCCTCTGCACCCTCTCTAATCCAGGCAGCATTCTGGTGAATCTCCTCCGCACCCTCAATAATGCAGACAGCGTCCTGGTGAATCTCCTCTGCATCCTCTCTAATCCAGGCAGCATCCTGCTGAATCTCCCCTGCGCACTCCCTAATCCAAGCAGCATCCTGGTGAATCTCCTCTGCACCCTCTCTAATCCAGTCAGCATCCTGGTGAATCTCCTCTGCTCCCTCCCTAATCCAGGCAGCTTCCTGGTCAATCTCCTCTGCACCCTCTCTAATCCATGCAGCATCCTGGTGAATCTCCCCTGCACCCTCTCTAATCGAGACAGCGTCCTGGTAAATCTCCTCTGCACCCTCTCTCATCCATGCAGCATCCTGGTGAATCTCCTCTGCACCCTCTCTGATCCAGGCAGCATCCTGGTTAATCTCCTCTGCACCCTCTCTAATTCTGGCAGCATCGTGGTGAATCTCCTCTGCACCCTCTCTAATCCAGGCAGCATCCTGGTGAATCTCCTCTGCACCCTCTCTAATCCAGACAGCATCCTGGTAAATCTCCTCTGCACCCTCTCTAATCCAGATGGCATCCTGGTGAATGTCCTCTGCACCCTCTCTAATCCAGATGGCATCCTGGTGAAGCTCCTCTGCACCTTCTCTAATCCAGATGGCATCCTGGTGAAGCTCCTCTGCAACCTCTCTAAGCCAGATGGCATACTGGTAAAACTCCTCTGCACGCTCTCTAATCCAGACAGCATCCTGGTGAATCTCCTCCGCACCCTCTCTCATCCAGACAGCATCCTGGTAAATCTCCTCTGCACTCTCTCTAATCCAGACAGCATCCTGGTGAATGTCTTCTGCACCCTCTCTAATCCAGGCAGCATCCTGGTGAATCTCCTCTGCACCCTCTCTAATCCCATCAGCATCCTTGTGAATCTCCTCTGCACCCTCTCTAATCCGGTCAGCATCCTGGTAAATCTCCTCCGCACCCTTTTTAATCCTAGAAGCATCCTGGTGAATCTCCTCTGCACCCTCTCTAATCCAGATGGTATCCTAGTGAATATCCTCTGCACTCTCTCTAATTCTGGCAGCATCGTGGTGAATCTCCTCGGCACCCTCTCTAATCCAGAGAGCATCCTGTGAATCTCTACAGCACCCTCTCTAATCCAGGCAGCATCCTGGTGAATCTCCTCTGCACCCTCTCTAATCCAGTCAGCATCCTGGTGAATCTCCTCTGCACCCTCTCTAATCCAGTCAGCATCCTGTTGAATCTCCTCTTCACCCTCTCTAATCCAGACGGCATCCTGGTGAATCTCCTCTGCACCCTCTCACATCCTGGCAGCATCCTGGTGAATCTCCTCTGCACCGTCTCTAATCCAGAATGCATCCTTGTTAATCTCCTCTGCACCCTCTCTAATCCAGGCAGCATCCTGGTGAATCTCCTCTGCACCCTCTCTAATCCAGTCAGCATCCTGGTGAATCTCCTCTGCACCCTCTCTATTCCGGACAGCATCCTGTTGAATCTCCTCTGCACCCTCTCTAATCCAGACGGCATCCTGGTGAATCTCCTCCGCACCGTCTCTCATCCTGGCAGCATCCTGGTGAATCTCCCTCTACACCCTCTCTAATCCAGACTGCATCCTGGTGAATCTCCACTGCACCCTCTCTAATCCAGGCAGCATCCTGGTGAATCTCCTCTGCACCCTCTCTAATCCAGGCACATCCTGGTGAAACTCCACTGCACCCTCTCTAATCCAGGCAGCATCCTGGTGAATCTCCTCTGCACCCACTCTAATCCAGGCACATCCTGGTGAATCTCCTCTGCACCCTTTCTAATCCAGTCAGCATCCTGGTGAATCTCCTCTGCACCCTCCCTAATCCAGGCAGCTTCCTGGTCAATCTCCTCTGCACCCTCTCTAATCCATGCAGCATCCTGGTGAATCTCCCCTGCACCCTCTCTAATCGAGACAGCGTCCTGGTAAATCTCCTCTGCACCCTCTCTCATCCATGCAGCATCCTGGTGAATCTCCTCTGCACCCTCTCTGATCCAGGCAGCATCCTGGTTAATCTCCTCTGCACCCTCTCTAATTCTGGCAGCATCGTGGTGAATCTCCTCTGCACCCTCTCTAATCCAGGCAGCATCCTGGTGAATCTCCTCTGCACCCTCTCTAATCCAGACAGCATCCTGGTAAATCTCCTCTGCACCCTCTCTAATCCAGATGGCATCCTGGTGAATGTCCTCTGCACCCTCTCTAATCCAGATGGCATCCTGGTGAAGCTCCTCTGCACCTTCTCTAATCCAGATGGCATCCTGGTGAAGCTCCTCTGCAACCTCTCTAAGCCAGATGGCATACTGGTAAAACTCCTCTGCACGCTCTCTAATCCAGACAGCATCCTGGTGAATCTCCTCCGCACCCTCTCTCATCCAGACAGCATCCTGGTAAATCTCCTCTGCACTCTCTCTAATCCAGACAGCATCCTGGTGAATGTCTTCTGCACCCTCTCTAATCCAGGCAGCATCCTGGTGAATCTCCTCTGCACCCTCTCTAATCCCATCAGCATCCTTGTGAATCTCCTCTGCACCCTCTCTAATCCGGTCAGCATCCTGGTAAATCTCCTCCGCACCCTTTTTAATCCTAGAAGCATCCTGGTGAATCTCCTCTGCACCCTCTCTAATCCAGATGGTATCCTGGTGAATATCCTCTGCACTCTCTCTAATTCTGGCAGCATCGTGGTGAATCTCCTCGGCACCCTCTCTAATCCAGAGAGCATCCTGTGAATCTCTACAGCACCCTCTCTAATCCAGGCAGCATCCTGGTGAATCTCCTCTGCACCCTCTCTAATCCAGTCAGCATCCTGGTGAATCTCCTCTGCACCCTCTCTAATCCAGTCAGCATCCTGTTGAATCTCCTCTTCACCCTCTCTAATCCAGACGGCATCCTGGTGAATCTCCTCTGCACCCTCTCACATCCTGGCAGCATCCTGGTGAATCTCCTCTGCACCGTCTCTAATCCAGAATGCATCCTTGTTAATCTCCTCTGCACCCTCTCTAATCCAGGCAGCATCCTGGTGAATCTCCTCTGCACCCTCTCTAATCCAGTCAGCATCCTGGTGAATCTCCTCTGCACCCTCTCTATTCCGGACAGCATCCTGTTGAATCTCCTCTGCACCCTCTCTAATCCAGACGGCATCCTGGTGAATCTCCTCCGCACCGTCTCTCATCCTGGCAGCATCCTGGTGAATCTCCCTCTACACCCTCTCTAATCCAGACTGCATCCTGGTGAATCTCCACTGCACCCTCTCTAATCCAGGCAGCATCCTGGTGAATCTCCTCTGCACCCTCTCTAATCCAGGCACATCCTGGTGAAACTCCACTGCACCCTCTCTAATCCAGGCAGCATCCTGGTGAATCTCCTCTGCACCCACTCTAATCCAGGCACATCCTGGTGAATCTCCTCTGCACCCTTTCTAATCCAGTCAGCATCCTGGTGAATCTCCTCTGCACCCTCTCTAATCCACTCAGCATCATGGTGAATCTCCTCTGCACCCTCTATTCCAGACAGCATCCTGGTGAATCTCCTCTGCACCCTCTATTCCAGACAGCATACTGGTGAATCTCCTCTGCACCCTCTATTCCAGACAGCATCCTGGTGAATCTCCTCTGCACCTTCTCTAATCCAGGCAGCATTTCTGTGATACTCCTCTGCACCCTCTCTAATCCAGGCAGCATCCTGGTGAATCTCCTCTGCACCCTCTCTAATCCAGTCAGCATCCTGATGAATCTCCTCTGCACCCTCTCTAATCCAGTCAGCATCCTGATGAATCTCCTCTGCACCCTCTCTAATCCAGGCAGCGTCCTGGTCAATCTCCTCTGCAACATCTCTAATCCAGACTGCATCCTGGTGAATCTCCACTGCACCCTCTCTAATCCAGGCAGCATCCTGGTGAATCTCCTCTGCACCCTCTCTAATCCAGGCACATCCTGGTGAAACTCCACTGCACCCTCTCTAATCCAGGCAGCATCCTGGTGAATCTCCTCTGCACCCACTCTAATCCAGGCACATCCTGGTGAATCTCCTCTGCACCCTTTCTAATCCAGTCAGCATCCTGGTGAATCTCCTCTGCACCCTCTCTAATCCACTCAGCATCATGGTGAATCTCCTCTGCACCCTCTATTCCAGACAGCATCCTGGTGAATCTCCTCTGCACCCTCTATTCCAGACAGCATACTGGTGAATCTCCTCTGCACCCTCTATTCCAGACAGCATCCTGGTGAATCTCCTCTGCACCTTCTCTAATCCAGGCAGCATTTCTGTGATACTCCTCTGCACCCTCTCTAATCCAGGCAGCATCCTGGTGAATCTCCTCTGCACCCTCTCTAATCCAGTCAGCATCCTGATGAATCTCCTCTGCACCCTCTCTAATCCAGGCAGCGTCCTGGTCAATCTCCTCTGCAACCTCTCTAATCCAGGCAGAGTCCTGGTGAATCTCCTCTGCACACTCTCTAATACCGGCAGCATCCTGGTGAATCTCCCTCTACACCCTCTCTAATACAGACTGCATCCTGGTGAATCTCCACTGCACCCTCTCTAATCCAGGCAGCATCCTGGTGAATCTCCTCTACACCCTCTCTAATCCAGGCACATCCTGTTGAATCTACTCTGCACCCTCTCTAATCCAGTCAGCATCCTGGTGAATCTCCTCTGCACCCTCTCTAATCCAGTCAGCATCCTGGTGAATCTCCTAACACCCTCTCTAATCCAGGCACATCCTGGTGAATCTCCTCTGCATCCTCTCTATTCCAGACAGCATCCTGGTGAATCTCCTCTGCCCCCTCTCTAATCCAGACGGCATCCTGGTGAATCTCCTCCGCACCTTCTCTCATCCTGGCAGCATCCTGGTGAATCTCCTCTGCACCGTCTCTAATCCAGAATGCATCCTGGTTAATCTCCTCTGCATCCTCTCTAATCCAGACAGCATTCCGGTACATCTCCTCTGCACCCTTTCTAATCCAGGCAGCATCCTGGTGAATCTCCTCTGCACCCACTCTAATCCAGGCACATCCTGGTGAATCTCCTCTGCACCCTCTCTAATCCAGGCAGCGTCCTGGTCAATCTCCTCTGCAACCTCTCTCATACAGGCAGCATCGTGGTGAATCTCCTCTGCACCCTCTCTAATCCAGGCACATCCTTGTGAATCTCCTCTGCACCCTCTCTAATCCAGTCAGCATCCCGGTGAATCTCCTCTGCACCCTCTCTAATCCAGTCAGCATCCTGGTGAATCTCCTAACACCCTCTCTATTCCATGCAGCATCCCAGTGAAGCTCTTCTGCACCCTCTCTAATCCATGCAGTATACTGGTGAATCTCCTCTGCACCCTCTCTAATACAGACTGCATCCTGGTGAATCTCCTCTGCATCCGCTCTAATCCAAACAGCATCCTGGTGACTCTCCTCTGCACCCTCTCTAATCCAGGCAGCATACTTGTGAATCTCCTCTGCAGCCTCTCTAATCCAGACAGCATCCTGGTGAATCTCCTCTGCACCATATCTAACAGAGGCAGCATCCTGGTGAATCTCCTCTGCACCCTCTCTAATCCAGACAGCATCCTTGTGAATCTCCTCTGCACCCTCTCTAATCCAGGCAGCATCCTGGTGAATGTCCTCTGCACCCTCTCTGATCCAGACAGCATCCTGGTGAATCTCCTCTGCACCCTCTGTAATCCAGGCAGCATCCTGGTGAATATCCTACGCACCCTCTCTAATCCTGGCAGCATCCTGGTGAATCTCCTCTGCACCCTCTGTAATCCAGTAAGCATTCTGGTGAATCTCCTCTGCACCCTCTCTAATACAGACAGCATCCTGGTGAATCTCCTCCGCCCCCTCTCTAATACAGACAGCATCCTGGTGAATCTCCTCTGCACAATCTCTATTCCAGACAGCATCCTGGTGAATCTCCTCCTCACCCTCTCTATTCCAGACAGCATCCTGGTGAATCTCCGCTGCACCCTCTCTAATCCAGACGGCATCCTGGTGAATCACGTCCGCACCCTCTCTCATCCTGGCAGCATCCTGGTGAATCTCCTCTCACCGTCTCTAATCCAGAATGCATCCTGGTTAATCTCCTCTGCATCCTCTCTAATCCAGACAGCATTCCGGTAAATCTCCTCTGCACCCTCTCTAATCCAGGCAGCATCCTGGTGAATCTCCTCTGCACCCTCTCTAATCCAGACAGCATCATGGTGAATCTCCACTGCACCCTCTCTAATCCAGGCAGCATCCTGGTGAATCTCCTCTGCACCCTCTCTAATCCAGCCAGCATCCTGATGAATCTCCTCTGCACACTCTCTAATCTAGGCAGCATCCTGGTGAATCTCCACTGCACCCTCTATAATCCAGACAGCATCCTTGTGAATCTCCTCTGCACCCTCTCTGATCCAGGCAGCATCCTGGTGAATCTCCTCTGCACCCTCTCTAACCCGGGCAGCATCCTGGTGAATCTCCTCTGCACCCTCTCTAATCGAGGCAGCATCATAGTAAATCTCCTCTGCACCCTCTCTAATCGAGGCAGCATCCTGGTTAATCTCCTACGCACCCTCTCTAATCCAGACAGCATCCTGTTGAATCTCCTCCGCACCCTCTCTAATCCAGGCAGCATCGCTGTGAATCTCCTCTGCGCCCTCTCTAATCCAGACAGCATCCTGGTGAATCTCCTCTGCACCCTTTCTAATCCAGGCAGCATCCTGCTGAATCTCCTCTGCACCCTCTCTAATCCAGACTGCATCCTGGTGAATCTCCACTGCACCCTCTCTCATCCAGGCAGCATCCTGGTGAATCTCCTCTGCACCCTCTCTAATCCAGGCACATCCTGGTGAATCTCCTCTGCACCCTCTCTAATCGTGGCAGCATCCTAGTAAATCTCTTCCGCACTCTCTCTAATCCAGGCAGCATCATGTTGAATCTCCTCCGCACCCTCTCTAATCCAGGCAGCATCCTTGTGAATCTCCTCTGCACCCTCTCTAATCCTGACAGCATCCTGGTGAATCTCTTCTGCACCCTCTCTAATCCAGGCAGCGTCCTGGTGAATCTCTTCTGCACCCTCTCTATTCCGGACAGCATCCTGGTGAATCTCCTCTGCACCCACTCTAATCCAGACGGCATCCTGGTGAATCTCTTCTGCACCCTCTCTATTCCAGACAGCATCCTGGTGAATCTCCTCTGCACCCACTCTAATCCAGACGGCATCCTGGTGAATGCCCTAACACCCTCTCTATTCCATGCAGCATCCCGGTGAATCTCTTCTGCACCAAGTCTAATCCATGCAGCATCCCTGTGAATCTCCTCAGCACCCTCTCTAATCCATGCAGTATCCTGGTGAATCTCCTCTGCACCCTCTCTAATACAGACTGCATCCTGGTGAATCTCCTCTGCACCCTCTCTAATCCAGACAGCATCCTTGTGAATCTCCTCTGCACCCTCTCTAATCCAGGCAGCATCCTGATGAATGTCCTCTGCACACTCTCTAATCCAGGCAGCATCCTGGTGAATCTCCTCTGCACCCTCTCTAATCCAGGCAGCATCCTGTTGAATCTCCTCTGCACCCTCTCTAATCCAGGCAGCATCCTGGTGAATCTCCTCTGCACCCTCTCTAATCCAGGCAGCGTCCTGATGAATGTCCTCTGCACCCTCTCTAATCCAGGCAGCATCCTGGTGAATCTCCTCTGCACCCTCTCTAATCCAGGCAGCATCCTGGTGAATCTCCTCTGCACCCTCTCTAATCCAGGCAGCATCCTGGTGAATCTCCTCTGCACCCTCTCTAATCCAGGCAGCATTCTGGTGAATCTCCTCTGCACCCTCTTTAATCCAGGCAGCATTTTTGTGATGCTCCTCTGCACCCTCTCTAATCCAGGCAGCGTCCTGGTCAATCTCCTCTGCAACCTCTCTAATCCAGGCAGAGTCCTGGTGAATCTCCTCTGAACACTCTCTAATCCCGGCAGCATCCTGGTGAATCGCCCTCTGCACCCACTCTAATCCAGACTGCATTCTGGTGAATCTCCACTGCACCCTCTCTAATCCCGTCAGCATCCTTGTGAATCTCCTCTGCACCCTCTCTAATCCAGGCGCATCCTGGTGAATCTCCTCTGCACCCTCTCTAATCCAGTCAGCATCCTGGTGAATCTCCTCGCACCCTCTCTAATCCAGTCAGCATCCTGGTGAATCTCCTAACACCCTCCCTATTCCATGCAGCATCCCAGTGAAGCTCTTCTGCACCCAGTCTAATCCATGCAGCATCCCAGTGAATCTCCGCAGCACCCTCTCTAATCCATGCAGTATCCTGGTGAATCTCCTCTGCACCCTCTCTAATACAGACTGCATCCTGGTGAATCTCCTCTGCATCCTCTCTAATCCAAACAGCATCCTGGTGACTCTCCTCTGCACCCTCTCTAATCCAGGCAGCATACTGGTGAATCTCCTCTGCAGCCTCTCTAATCCAGACAGCATCCTGGTGAATCTCCTCTGCACCCTATCTAATCGAGGCAGCATCCTGGTGAAACTCTTCTGCACCCTCTCTAATCCAGACGGCATCCTTGTGAATCTCCTCTGCACCCTCTCTAATCCAGGCAGCATCCTGGTGAATGTCCTCTGCAACCTCTCTGATCCAGACAGCATCCTGGTGAATCTCCTCTGCACCCTCTCTAATCCAGGCAGCATCCTGGTGAATCACCTCCGCACCCTCTCTAATCCTGGCAGCATCCTGGTGAATCACCTCTGCACCCTCTCTAATCCAGTTAGCATTCTGGTGAATCTCCTCTGCACCCTCTCTAATCCAGACAGCATCCTGTTGAATCTCCTCTGCACCCTCTCTATTCCAGACAGCATCCTGGTGAATCTCCTCTGCACCCTCTCTATTCCAGACAGCATCCTGGTGAATCTCCTCCTCACCCTCTCTATTCCAGACAGCATCCTGGTGAATCACCTCCGCACCCTCTCTCATCCTGGCAGCATCCTGGTGAATCTCTTCTGCACCGTCTCTAATCCAGAATGCATCCTGGTTAATCTCCTCTGCATCCTCTCTAATCCAGACAGCATTCCGGTAAATCTCCTCTGCACCCTCTCTAATCCAGGCAGCATCCTGGTGAATCTCCTCTGCACCCTCTCTAATCTAGTCAGCATCCTGATGAATCTCCTCTGCACCCTCTCTAATCCAGGCAGCATCCTGATGAATCTCCTCTGCACCTTCTCTAATCCAGGCAGCGTCCTGGTCAATCTCCTCTGCAACCTCTCTAATCCAGGCAGAGTCCTGGTGAATCTCCTCTGCACACTCTCTAATCCCGGCAGCATCCTGGTGAATCTCCCTCTACACCCTCTCTAATCCAGGCAGCAACTTGGTGAATCTCCTTTGCACCCTCTCTAATCGAGGCAGCATCCTGGTTAATCTCCTCCGCACCCTCTCTAATCCAGACAGCATCCTGTTGAATCTCCTCCGCACCCTCTCTAATCCAGGCAGCATCCCTGTGAATCTCCTCTGCGCCCTCTCTAATCCAGACAGCATCCTTGTGAATCTCCTCTGCACCCTTTCTAATCCAGGCAGCATCCTGCTGAATCTCCTCTGCACCCTCTCTAATCCAGACTGCATCCTGGTGAATCTCCACTGCACCCTCTCTCATCCAGGCAGCATGCTGGTGAATCTCCTCTGCACCCTCTCTAATCCAGGCACATCCTGGTGAATCTCCTCTGCACCCTCTCTAATCCAGTCAGCATCCTGGTGAATCTCCTCTGCACCCTCTCTAATCTGGTCAGCATCCTGGTGAATCTCCTAACACCCTCTCTATTCCATGCAGCATCCCAGTGAAGCTCTTCTGCACCCAGTCTAATCCATGCAGCATCCCCGTGAATCTCCTCCGCACCCTCTCTAATCCAGACAGCATCCTGGTGAATCTCCTCCGCACCCTCTCTAATCCAGGCAGCATCCTTGTGAATCTCCTCTGCGCCCTCTCTAATCCAGACAGCATCCTTGTGAATCTCCTCTGCACCCATTCTAATTCAGGCAGCATCCTGGTGAATCTCCTCTGCAACCTCTCTAATCGTAGCAGCATCCTAGTGAATCTCCTCCGCACTCTCTCTAATCCAGTCAGCATCATGTTGAATCTCCTCCGCACCCTCTCTAATCCAGGCAGCATCCTTGTGAATCTCCTCTGCACCCTCTCTAATCCTGGCAGCATCCTGGTGAATCTCTTCTGCACCCTCTCTAATCCAGGCAGCATCCTGGTGAATCTCTTCTGCACCCTCTCTATTCCAGACAGCATCCTGGTGAATCTCCTCTGCACCCACTCTAATCCAGACGGCATCCTGGTGAATCTCTTCTGCACCCTCTCTATTCCAGACAGCATCCTGGTGAATCTCCTCTGCACCCACTCTAATCCAGACGGCATCCTGGTGAATCTCTTCTGCACCCACTCTAATCCAGACGGCATCCTGGTGAATCCCCTAACACCCTCTCTATTCCATGCAGCATCCCGGTGAATCTCTTCTGCACCCAGTCTAATCCATGCAGCATCCCTGTGAATCTCCTCAGCACCCTCTCTAATCCATGCAGTATCCTGGTGAATCTCCTCTGCACCCTCTCTAATACAGACTGCATCCTGGTGAATCTCCTCTGCACCCTCTCTAATCCAGACAGCATCCTTGTGAATCTCCTCTGCACCCTCTCTAATCCAGGCAGCTTCCTGATGAATGTCCTCTGCACCCTCTCTAATGCAGGCAGCATCCTGGTGAATCTCCTCTGCACCCTCTCTAATCCAGGCAGCATCCTGTTGAATCTCCTCTGCACCCTCTCTAATCCAGGCAGCATCCTGGTGAATCTCCTCTGCACCCTCTCTAATCCAGGCAGCATCCTGATGAATGTCCTCTGCACCCTCTCTAATCCAGGCAGCATCCTGGTGAATCTCCTCTGCACCCTCTCTAATCCAGGCAGCATTCTGGTGAATCTCCTCTGCACCCTCTCTAATCCAGGCAGCATTTTTGTGATGCTCCTCTGCACCCTCTCTAATCCAGGCAGCGTCCTGGTGAATCTCCTCTGAACACTCTCTAATCCCGGCAGCATCCTGGTGAATCGCCCTCTGCACCCACTCTAATCCAGACTGCATTCTGGTGAATCTCCACTGCACCCTCTCTAATCCAGGCAGCATCCTGGTGAATCTCCTCTGCACCCTCTCTAATCCAGGCGCATCCTGGTGAATCTCCTCTGCACCCTCTCTAATCCAGTCAGCATCCTGGTGAATCTCCTCGCACCCTCTCTAATCCAGTCAGCATCCTGGTGAATCTCCTAACACCCTCTCTATTCCATGCAGCATCCCAGTGAAGCTCTTCTGCACCCAGTCTAATCCATGCAGCATCCCGGTGAATCTCCGCAGCACCCTCTCTAATCCATGCAGTATCCTGGTGAATCTCCTCTGCACCCTCTCTAATACAGACTGCATCCTGGTGAATCTCCTCTGCATCCTCTCTAATCCAAACAGCATCCTGGTGACTCTCCTCTGCACCCTCTCTAATCCAGGCAGCATACTGGTGAATCTCCTCTGCAGCCTCTCTAATACAGACAGCATCCTGGTGAATCTCCTCTGCACCCTATCTAATCGAGGCAGCATCCTGGTGAATCTCTTCTGCACCCTCTCTAATCCAGACGGCATCCTTGTGATTCTCCTCTGCACCCTCTCTAATCCAGGCAGCATCCTGGTGAATCACCTCTGCACCCTCTCTAATCCAGTTAGCATTCTGGTGAATCTCCTCTGCACGCTCTCTAATCCAGACAGCATCCTGTTGAATCTCCTCTGCACCCTCTCTATTCCAGACAGCATCCTGGTGAATCTCCTCTGCACCCTCTCTATTCCAGACAGCATCCTGGTGAATCTCCTCCTCACCCTCTCTATTCCAGACAGCATCCTGGTGAATCACCTCCGCACCCTCTCTCATCCTGGCAGCATCCTGGTGAATCTCTTCTGCACCGTCTCTAATCCAGAATGCATCCTGGTTAATCTCCTCTGCATCCTCTCTAATCCAGACAGCATTCCGGTAAATCTCCTCTGCACCCCCTCTAATCCAGGCAGCATCCTGGTGAATCTCCTCTGCACCCTCTCTAATCTAGTCAGCATCCTGATGAATCTCCTCTGCACCCTCTCTAATCCAGGCAGGATCCTGATGAATCTCCTCTGCACCCTCTCTAATCCAGGCAGCGTCCTGGTCAATCTCCTCTGCAACCTCTCTAATCCAGGCAGAGTCCTGGTGAATCTCCTCTGCACACTCTCTAATCCCGGCAGCATCCTGGTGAATCTCCCTCTACACCCTCTCTAATCCAGGCAGCAACTTGGTGAATCTCCTTTGCACCCTCTCTAATCGAGGCAGCATCCTGGTTAATCTCCTCCGCACCCTCTCTAATCCAGACAGCATCCTGTTGAATCTCCTCCGCACCCTCTCTAATCCAGGCAGCATCCCTGTGAATCTCCTCTGCGCCCTCTCTAATCCAGACAGCATCCTTGTGAATCTCCTCTGCACCCTTTCTAATCCAGGCAGCATCCTGCTGAATCTCCTCTGCACCCTCTCTAATCCAGACTGCATCCTGGTGAATCTCCACTGCACCCTCTCTCATCCAGGCAGCATCCTGGTGAATCTCCTCTGCACCCTCTCTAATCCAGGCACATCCTGGTGAATCTCCTCTGCACCCTTTCTAATCCAGTCAGCATCCTGGTGAATCTCCTCTGCACCCTCTCTAATCTGGTCAGCATCCTGGTGAATCTCCTAACACCCTCTCTATTCCATGCAGCATCCCAGTGAAGCTCTTCTGCACCCAGTCTAATCCATGCAGCATCCCCGTAAATCTCCTCCGCACCCTCTCTAATCCAGACAGCATCCTGGTAAATCTCCTCCGCACCCTCTCTAATCCAGGCAGCATCCTTGTGAATCTCCTCTGCGCCCTCTCTAATCCAGACAGCATCCTTGTGAATCTCCTCTGCACCCGTTCTAATCCAGGCAGCATCCTGGTGAATCTCCTCTGCACCCTCTCTAATCGTGGCAGCATCCTAGTAAATCTCCTCCGCACTCTCTCTAATCCAGGCAGCATCATGTTGAATCTCCTCCGCACCCTCTCTAATCCAGGCAGCATCCTTGTGAATCTCCTCTGCACCCTCTCTAATCCTGGCAGCATCCTGGTGAATCTCCTCTGCACCCTCTCTAATCCAGGCAGCATCCTGGTGAATCTCCTCTGCACCCTGTCTAATCCAGGCAGCATTCTGGTGAATCTCCTCTGCACCCTCTCTAATCCAGGCAGCATTTTTGTGATGCTCCTCTGCACCCTCTCTAATCCAGGCAGCGTCCTGGTCAATCTCCTCTGCAACCTCTCTAATCCAGGCAGAGTCCTGGTGAATCTCCTCTGAACACTCTCTAATCCCGGCAGCATCCTGGTGAATCGCCCTCTGCACCCACTCTAATCCAGACTGCATTCTGGTGAATCTCCACTGCACCCTCTCTAATCCAGGCAGCATCCTGGTGAATCTCCTCTGCACCCTCTCTAATCCAGGCGCATCCTGGTGAATCTCCTCTGCACCCTCTCTAATCCAGTCAGCATCCTGGTGAATCTCCTCGCACCCTCTCTAATCCAGTCAGCATCCTGGTGAATCTCCTAACACCCTCCCTATTCCATGCAGCATCCCAGTGAAGCTCTTCTGCACCCAGTCTAATCCATGCAGCATCCCGGTGAATCTCCGCAGCACCCTCTCTAATCCATGCAGTATCCTGGTGAATCTCCTCTGCACCCTCTCTAATACAGACTGCATCCTGGTGAATCTCCTCTGCATCCTCTCTAATCCAAACAGCATTCTGGTGACTCTCCTCTGCACCCTCTCTAATCCAGGCAGCATACTGGTGAATCTCCTCTGCAGCCTCTCTAATACAGACAGCATCCTGGTGAATCACCTCTGCACCCTCTCTAATCCAGTTAGCATTCTGGTGAATCTCCTCTGCACCCTCTCTAATCCAGACAGCATCCTGTTGAATCTCCTCTGCACCCTCTCTATTCCAGAGAGCATCCTGGTGAATCTCCTCTGCACCCTCTCTATTCCAGACAGCATCCTGGTGAATCTCCTCCTCACCCTCTCTATTCCAGACAGCATCCTGGTGAATCACCTCCGCACCCTCTCTCATCCTGGCAGCATCCTGGTGAATCTCTTCTGCACCGTCTCTAATCCAGAATGCATCCTGGTTAATCTCCTCTGCATCCTCTCTAATCCAGACAGCATTCCGGTAAATCTCCTCTGCACCCTCTCTAATCCAGGCAGCATCCTGGTGAATCTCCTCTGCACCCTCTCTAATCTAGTCAGCATCCTGATGAATCTCCTCTGCACCCTCTCTAATCCAGGCAGCATCCTGATGAATCTCCTCTGCACCCTCTCTAATCCAGGCAGCGTCCTGGTCAATCTCCTCTGCAACCTCTCTAATCCCGGCAGCATCCTGGTGAATCTCCCTCTACACCCTCTCTAATCCAGGCAGCAACTTGGTGAATCTCCTTTGCACCCTCTCTAATCGAGGCAGCATCCTGGTTAATCTCTTCCGCACCCTCTCTAATCCAGACAGCATCCTGTTGAATCTCCTCCGCATCCTCTCTAATCCAGGCAGCATCCCTGTGAATCTCCTCTGCGCCCTCTCTAATCCAGACAGCATCCTTGTGAATCTCCTCTGCACCCTTTCTAATCCAGGCAGCATCCTGCTGAATCTCCTCTGCACCCTCTCTAATCCAGACTGCATCCTGGTGAATCTCCACTGCACCCTCTCTCATCCAGGCAGCATCCTGGTGAATCTCCTCTGCACCCTCTCTAATCCAGGCACATCCTGGTGAATCTCCTCTGCACCCTCTCTAATCCAGTCAGCATCCTGTTGAATCTCCTCTGCACCCTCTCTAATCTGGTCAGCATCCTGGTGAATCTCCTAACACCCTCTCTATTCCATGCAGCATCCCAGTGAAGCTCTTCTGCACCCAGTCTAATCCATGCAGCATCCCCGTAAATCTCCTCCGCACCCTCTCTAATCCAGACAGCATCCTGGTGAATCTCCTCCGCACCCTCTCTAATCCAGGCAGCATCCTTGTGAATCTCCTCTGCGCCCTCTCTAATCCAAACAGCATCCTTGTGAATCTCCTCTGCACCCTTTCTAATCCAGGCAGCATCCTGGTGAATCTCCTCTGCACCCTCTCTAATCGTGGCAGCATCCTAGTAAATCTCCTCCGCACTCTCTCTAATCCAGGCAGCATCATGTTGAATCTCCTCCGCACCCTCTCTAATCCAGGCAGCATCCTTGTGAATCTCCTCTGCACCCTCTCTAATCCTGGCAGCATCCTGGTGAATCTCTTCTGCACCCTCTCTAATCCAGGCAGCATCCTGGTGAATCTCTTCTGCACCCTCTCTATTCCAGACAGCATCCTGGTGAATCTCCTCTGCACCCACTCTAATCCAGACGGCATCCAGGTGAATCTCTTCTGCACCCTCTCTATTCCAGACAGCATCCTGGTGAATCTCCTCTGCACCCACTCTAATCCAGACGGCATCCTGGTGAATCTCTTGTGCACCCACTCTAATCCAGACGGCATCCTGGTGAATCCCCTAACACCCTCTCTATTCGATGCAGCATCCCGGTGAATCTCTTCTGCACCCAGTCTAATCCATGCAGCATCCCTGTGAATCTCCGCAGCACCCTCTCTAATCCATGCAGTATCCTGGTGAATCTCCTCTGCACCCTCTCTAATACAGACTGCATCCTGGTGAATCTCCTCTGCACCCTCTCTAATCCAGACAGCATCCTTGTGAATCTCCTCTGCACCCTCTCTAATCCAGGCAGCATCCTGATGAATGTCCTCTGCACCCTCTCTAATCCAGGCAGCATCCTGGTGAATCTCCTCTGCACCCTCTCTAATCCAGGCAGCATCCTGTTGAATCTCCTCTGCACCCTCTCTAATCCAGGCAGCATCCTGGAGAATCTCCTCTGCACCCTCTCTAATCCAGGCAGCATCCTGATGAATGTCCTCTGCACCCTCTCTAATCCAGTCAGCGTCCTGGTGAATCTCCTCTGCACACTCTCTAATCCAGGCAGCATCCTGGTGAATCTCCTCTGCACCCTCTCTAATCCAGGCATCCTGGTGAATCTCCTCTGCACCCTCTCTAATCCAGGCAGCATTCTGGTGAATCTCCTCTGCACCCTCTCTAATCCAGGCAGCATTTTTGTGATACTCCTCTGCACCCTCTCTAATCCAGGCAGCGTCCTGGTCAATTTCCTCTGCAACCTCTCTAATCCAGGCAGAGTCCTGGTGAATCTCCTCTGCACACTCTCTAATCCCGGCAGCATCCTGGTGAATCTCCTAACACCCTCCCTATTCCATGCAGCATCCCAGTGAAGCTCTTCTGCACCCAGTCTAATCCATGCAGCATCCCGGTGAATCTCCGCAGCACCCTCTCTAATCCATGCAGTAACCTGGTGAATCTCCTCTGCACCCACTCTAATCCAGACTGCATTCTGGTGAATCTCCACTGCACCCTCTCTAATCCAGGCAGCATCCTGGTGAATCTCCTCTGCACCCTCTCTAATCCAGGCGCATCCTGGTGAATCTCCTCGCACCCTCTCTAATCCAGTCAGCATCCTGGTGAATCTCCTAACACCCTCCCTATTCCATGCAGCATCCCAGTGAAGCTCTTCTGCACCCAGTCTAATCCATGCAGCATCCCGGTGAATCTCCGCAGCACCCTCTCTAATCCATGCAGTATCCTGGTGAATCTCCTCTGCACCCTCTCTAATACAGACTGCATCCTGGTGAATCTCCTCTGCATCCTCTCTAATCCAAACAGCATCCTGGTGACTCTCCTCTGCACCCTCTCTAATCCAGGCAGCATCCTGGTGAATCTCCTCTGCAGCCTCTCTAATACAGACAGCATCCTGGTGAATCTCCTCTGCACCCTATCTAATCGAGGCAGCATCCTGGTGAATCTCTTCTGCACCCTCTCTAATCCAGACGGCATCCTTGTGAATCTCCTCTGCACCCACTCTAATCCAGGCAGCATCCTGGTGAATGTCCTCTGCAACCTCTCTGATCCAGACAGCATCCTGGTGAATCTCCTCTGCACCCTCTCTAATCCAGGCAGCATCCTGGTGAATCTCCTCCGCACCCTCTCTAATCCTGGCAGCATCCTGGTGAATCACCTCTGCACCCTCTCTAATCCAGTTAGCATTCTGGTGAATCTCCTCTGCACCCTCTCTAATCCAGACAGCATCCTGTTGAATCTCCTCTGCACCCTCTCTATTCCAGACAGCATCCTGGTGAATCTCCTCTGCACCCTCTCTATTCCAGACAGCATCCTGGTGAATCTCCTCCTCACCTTCTCTATTCCAGACAGCATCCTGGTGAATCACCTCCGCACCCTCTCTCATCCTGGCAGCATCCTGGTGAATCTCCTCTGCACCGTCTCTAATCCAGAATGCATCCTGGTTAATCTCCTCTGCATCCTCTCTAATCCAGACAGCATTCCGGTAAATCTCCTCTGCACCCTCTCTAATCCAGGCAGCATCCTGGTGAATCTCCTCTGCACCCTCTCTAATCCAGACAGCATCCTGGTGAATCTCCACTGCACCCTCTCTAATCCAGGCAGCATCCTGGTGAATCTCCTCTGCACCCTCTCTAATCCAGTCAGAATCCTGATGAATCTCCTCTGCACCCTCTCTAATCCAGGCAGCATCCTGATGAATCTCCTCTGCACCCTCTCTAATCCAGGCAGCGTCCTGGTTAATCTCCTCTGCATCCTCTCTAATCCAGTCAGAGTCCTGGTGAATCTCCTCTGCACACTCTCTAATCCCGGCAGCATCCTGGTGAATCTCCCTCTACACCCTCTCTAATACAGACTGCATCCTGGTGAATCTCCACTGCACCCTCTCTAATCCAGGCAGCATCCTGGTGAATCTCCTCTGCACCCTCTCTAATCCAGGCACATCCTGGTGAATCTCCTCTGCACCCTGTCTAATCCAGTCAGCATCCAGGTGAATCTCCTCTGCACCCTCTCTAATCCAGTCAGCAACCTGGTGAATCTCCTAACACGCTCTCTATTCCAGGCATCATCCTGGTGAATCTCCTCTGCAACCTCTCTATTCCAGACAGCATCCTGGTGAATCTCCTCCGCCCCCTTTCTAATCCAGACGGCATCCTGGTGAATCTCCTCCGCACCTTCTCTCATCCTGGCAGCATCCTGGTGAATCTTCTCTGCACCCTCTCTAATCCAGGCAGCATTTTTGTGATACTCCTCTGCACCCTCTCTAATCCAGGCAGCGTCCTGGTCAATCTCCTCTGCAACCTCTCTAATCCAGGCAGAGTCCTGGTGAATCTCCACTGCACCCTTTCTCATCCAGGCAGCATCCTGGTGAATCTCCTCTGCACCCTCTCTAATCCAGGCACATCCTTGTGAATCTCCTCTGCACCCTCTCTAATCCAGTCAGCATCCTGGTGAATCTCCTCTGCACCCTCTCTAATCCAGTCAGCATCCTGGTGAATCTCCTATCACCCTCTCTATTCCATGCAGCATCCCAGTGAAGCTCTTCTGCACCCAGTCTAATCCATGCAGTATCCTGGTGAATCTCCTCTGCACCCTCTCTAATACAGACTGCATCCTGGTGAATCTCCTCTGCATCCGCTCTAATCCAAACAGCATCCTGGTGACTCTCCTCTGCACCCTCTCTAATCCAGGCAGCATACTGGTGAATCTCCTCTGCAGCCTCTCTAATCCAGACAGCATCCTGGTGAATCTCCTCTGCACCCTATCTAATCCAGACAGCATCCTGGTGAATCTCCTCTGCACCCTCTCTAATCCAGGCAGCATCCTGGTGAATCTCCTCCGCACCCTCTCTAATCCTGGCAGCATCCTGGTGAATCACCTCTGCACCCTTTCTAATCCAGTTAGCATTCTGGTGAATATCTTCTGCACCCTCTCTAATCCAGACAGCATCCTGGTGAATCTCCGCTGCACCCTCTCTAATCCAGATGGCATCCTGGTGAATCACCTCCGCACCCTCTCTCATCCAGGCACATCCTTGTGAATCTCCTCTGCACCCTCTCTAATCCAGTCAGCATCCTGGTGAATCTCCTCTGCACCCTCTCTAATCCAGTCAGCATCCTGGTGAATCTCTATCACCCTCTCTATTCCATGCAGCATCCCAGTGAAGCTCTTCTGCACCCAGTCTAATCCATGCAGTATCCTGGTGAATCTCCTCCGCACCCTCTCAAATACAGACAGCATCCTGGTGAATCTCCTCTGCACCCTCTCTATTCAAGACAGCATCCTGGTGAATCTCCGCTGCACCCTCTCTAATCCAGATGGCATCCTGGTGAATCACCTCCGCACCCTCTCTCATCCTGGCAGCATCCTGGTGAATCTCCTCTGCACCGTCTCTAATCCAGAATGCATCCTGGTTAATCTCCTCTGCATCCTCTCTAATCCAGACAGCATTCCGGTAAATCTCCTCTGCACCCTCTCTAATCCAGGCAGCATCCTGGTGAATCTCCTCTGCACCCTCTCTAATCCAGACAGCATCCTGGTGAATCTCCACTGCACCCTCTTTAATCCAGGCAGCATCCTGGTGAATCTCCTCTGCACCCTCTCTAATCCAGTCAGCATCCTGATGAATCTCCTCTGCACCCTCTCTAATCCAGGCAGCATCCTGATGAATCTCCTCTGCACCCTCTCTAATCCAGGCAGCGTCCTGGTCAATCTCCTCTGCAACCTCTCTAATCCAGGCAGAGTCCTGGTGAATCTCCTCTGCACACTCTCTAATCCCGGCAGCATCCTGGTGAATCTCCCTCTACACCCTCTCTAATCCAGACTGCATCCTGGTGAATCTCCACTGCACCCTCTCTAATCCAGGCAGCATCCTGGTGAATCTCCTCTGCACCCTCTCTAATCCAGGCACATCCTGGTGAATCCCCTCTGCACCCTGTCTAATCCAGTCAGCATCCTGGTGAATCTCCTCTGCACCCTCTCTAATCCAGTCAGCATCCTGGTGAATCTCCTAACACCCTCTCTATTCCAGACATCATCCTGTTGAATCTCCTCTGCACCCTCTCTATTCCAGACAGCATCCTGGTGAATCTCCTCTGCCCCCTTTCTAATCCAGACGGCATCCTGGTGAATCTCCTCCGCACCTTCTCTCATCCTGGCAGCATCCTGGTGAATCTCCTCTGCACCGTCTCTAATCCAGAATGCATCCTGGTTAATCTCCTCTGCATCCTCTCTAATCCAGACAGCATTCCGGTACATCTCCTCTGCACCCTTTCTAATGCAGGCAGCATCCTGGTGAATCTCCTCTGCACCCTCTCTAATCCAGGCAGCATTTTTGTGATACTCCTCTGCACCCTCTCTAATCCAGGCAGCGTCCTGGTCAATCTCCTCTGCAACCTCTCTAATCCAGGCAGAGTCCTGGTGAATCTCCACTGCACCCTTTCTCATCCAGGCAGCATCCTGGTGAATCTCCTCTGCACCCTCTCTAATCCAGGCACATCCTTGTGAATCTCTTCTGCACCCTCTCTAATCCAGTCAGCATCCTGGTGAATATCCTCTGCACCCTCTCTAATCCAGTCAGCATCCTGGTGAATCTCCTATCACTCTCTCTATTCCATGCAGCATCCCAGTGAAGCTCTTCTGCACCCAGTCTAATCCATGCAGCATCCCGGAGAATCTCCGCAGCACCCTCTCTAATCCATGCAGTATCCTGGTGACTCTCCTCTGCACCCTCTCTAATACAGACTGCATCCTGCTGAATCTCCTCTGCATCCGCTCTAATCCAAACAGCATCCTGGTGACTCTCCTCTGCACCCTCTCTAATCCAGGCAGCATACTGGTGAATCTCCTCTGCAGCCTCTCTAATCCAGACAGCATCCTGGTGAATCTCCTCTGCACCCTATCTAATCGAGGCAGCATCCTGGTGAATCCCCTCTGCACCCTCTCTAATCCAGACAGCATCATTGTGAATCTCCTCTGCACCCTCTCTAATCCAGGTAGCATCCTGGTGAATGTCCTCTGCACCCTCTCTGATCCAGACAGCATCCTGGTGAATCTCCTCTGCACCCTCTCTAATCCAGGCAGCATCCTGGTGAATCTCCTCCGCACCCTCTCTAATCCTGGCAGCATCCTGGTGAATCACCTCTGCACCCTCTCTAATCCAGTTAGCATTCTGGTGAATATCTTCTGCACCCTCTCTAATCCAGACAGCATCCTGGTGAATCTCCTCCGCACCCTCTCAAATACAGACAGCATCCTGGTGAATCTCCTCTGCACCCTCTCTATTCAAGACAGCATCCTGGTGAATCTCCTCCTCACCCTCTCTATTCCAGACAGCATCCTGGTGAATCTCCGCTGCACCCTCTGTAATCCAGACGGCATCCTGGTGAATCACCTCCGCACCCTCTCTCATCCTGGCAGCATCCTGATGAATCTCCTCTGCACCGTCTCTAATCCAGAATGCATCCTGGTTAATCTCCTCTGCATCCTCTCTAATCCAGACAGCATTCCGGTAAATCTCCTCTGCACCCTCTCTAATCCAGGCAGCATCCTGGTGAATCTCCACTGCACCCTCTCTAATCCAGACAGCATCCTGGTGAATCTCCACTGCACCCTCTCTAATCCAGTCAGCATCCTGATGAATCTCCTCTGCACCCTCTCTAATCCAGGCAGCATCCTGATGAATCTCCTCTGCACCCTCTCTAATCCAGGCAGCGTCCTGGTCAATCTCCTCTTCAACCTCTCTAATCCAGGCAGAGTCCTGGTGAATCTCCTCTGCACACTCTCTAATCCCGGCAGCATCCTGGTGAATCTCCCTCTACACCCTCTCTAATCCAGACTGCATCCTGGTGAATCTCCACTGCACCCTCTCTAATCCAGGCAGCATCCTGGTGAATCTCCTCTGCACCCTCTCTAATCCAGGAACATCCTGGTGAATCTCCTCTGCACCCTCTCTAATCCAGTCAGCATCCTGGTGAATCTCCTCTGCACCCTCTCTAATCCAGTCAGCATCCGGGTGAATCTCATAACACCCTCTCTATTCCATGCAGCCTCCCAGTGAATCTCTTCTGCACCCAGTCTAATCCATGCAGCATCCCGGTGAATCTCCGCAGCACCCTCTCTAATCCATGCTGTATCCTGGTGAATCTCCTCTGCACCCCCTCTAATACAGACTGCATCTTGGTGAATCTCCTCTGCACCCTCTCTGATCCAGGCAGCATCCTGGTGAATCTCCTCTGCACCCTCTCTAATCCAGACAGCATCCTTGTGAATCTCCTCTGCACCCTTTCTAATCCAGGCAGCATCCTGGTGAATCTCCTCTGCACCCTCTCTAACCCGGGCAGCATCCTGGTGAATCTCCTCTGCACCCTCTCTAATCGAGGCAGCATCCTAGTGAATCTCCTCTGCTCCCTCTCTAATCCAGGCAGCATCATGGTGAATCTCCTCTGCACCATCTCTAATCGAGGCAGCATCTTGGTGAATCTCCTCTGCACCCTCTCTAATCCAGGCAGCATCCTGGTGAATCTCCTCTGCACCATCTCTAATCGAGGCAGCATCTTGGTGAATCTCCTCCGCACCCTCTCTAATACAGGCAGCATCCTGGTGAATCTCCTCTGCACCATCTCTAATCGAGGCAGCATCCTGGGGAATCTCCTCTGCACCCTCTCTAATCGAGGCAGCATCCTGGTTAATCTCCTCCGCACCCTCTCAAATCCAGACAGCATCCTGTTGAATCTACTCCGCACCCTCTCTAATCCAGGCAGCATCCTTGTGAATCTCCTCTGCGCCCTCTCTAATCCAGACAGCATCCTTGTGAATCTGCTCTGCACCCTTTCTAATCCAGGCAGCATCCTGGTGAATCTCCTCTGCACCCTCTCTAATCCAGACTGCATCCTGGTGAATCTCCACTGCACCCTCTCTAATCCAGGCAGCATCCTGGTGAATCTCCTATGCACCCTCTCTAATCCAGGCACATCCTGGTGAATCTCCTCTGCACCCTCTCTAATCCAGTCAGCATCCTGGTGAATCTCCTAACACCCTCTCTATTCCATGCAGCATCCCAGTGAAGCTCTTCTGCACCCAGTCTAATCCATGCAGCATCCCCGTGAATCTCCTCCGCACCCTCTCTAATCCAGACAGCATCCTGGTGAATCTCCTCCGCACCCTCTGTAATCCAGGCAGCATCCTTGTGAATCTCCTCTGCGCCCTCTCTAATCCAGACAGCATCCTTGTGAATCTCCTCTGCACCCTTTCTAATCCAGGCAGCATCCTGGTGAATCTCCTCTGCACCCTCTCTAATCCAGGCAGCATCCTGGTGAATCTCCTCTGCACCCTCTCTAATCCATGCAGCATCCTGGTGAATCTCCTCTGCACCCTCTCTAATCCAGGCAGCATCCTGGTGAATATCCTCCGCACCCTCTCTAATCCAGGCAGCATCCTTGTGAATCTCCTCTGCGCCCTCTCTAATCCAGACAGCATCCTTGTGAATCTCATCTGCACCCTCTCTAATCCTGGCAGCATCATGGAGAATCTCCTCCGCACCCTCTCTAATCCAGACGGCATCCTGGTGAATCTCTTCTGCACCCAGTCTAATCCATGCAGCATCCCTGGTGAATCTCCTCACCACCCTCTCTAATCCAGGCAGCATCCTGGTGAATCTCTTCTGCACCCTCTCTAATCCATGCAGTATCCTGGTGAATCTCCTCTGCACCCTCTCTAATACAGACTGCATCCTGGTGAATCTCCTCTGCATCCTCTCTAATCCAGGTAGCATCCTGGTAAATCTCCTCTGCACCCTCTCTAATCCAGGCAGCATCCTGATGAATGTCCTCTGCACCCTCTCTAATCCAGGCAGCATCCTGGTGAATCTCCTCTGCACCCTCTCTAATCCAGGCAGCATCCTGTTGAATCTCCTCTGCACCCTCTCTAATCCAGGCAGCATCCTGGTGAATCTCCTCTGCACCCTCTCTAATCCAGGCAGCATCCTGATGAATGTCCTCTGCACCCTCTCTAATCCAGTCAGCATCCTGGTGAATCTCCTCTGCACCCTCTCTAATCCAGGCAGCATCCTGGTGAATCTCCTCTGCACCCTCTCTAATCCAGGCAGCATCCTGGTGAATCTCCTCTGCACCCTCTCTAATCCAGGCAGCATTCTGGTGAATCTCCTCTGCACCCTCTCTAATCCAGGCAGCATTTTTGTGATACTCCTCTGCACCCTCTCTAATCCAGGCAGCGTCCTGGTCAATTTCCTCTGCAACCTCTCTAATCCAGGCAGAGTCCTGGTGAATCTCCTCTGCACACTCTCTAATCCCGGCAGCATCCTGGTGAATCGCCCTCTGCACCCACTCTAATCCAGACTGCATTCTGGTGAATCTCCACTGCACCCTCTCTAATCCAGGCAGCATCCTGGTGAATCTCCTCTGCACCCTCTCTAATCCAGGCGCATCCTGGTGAATCTCCTCGCACCCTCTCTAATCCAGTCAGCATCCTGGTGAATCTCCTAACACCCTCCCTATTCCATGCAGCATCCCAGTGAAGCTCTTCTGCACCCAGTCTAATCCATGCAGCATCCCGGTGAATCTCCGCAGCACCCTCTCTAATACAGACTGCATCCTGGTGAATCTCCTCTGCATCCTCTCTAATCCAAACAGCATCCTGGTGACTCTCCTCTGCACCCTCTCTAATCCAGGCAGCATCCTGGTGAATCTCCTCTGCAGCCTCTCTAATACAGACAGCATCCTGGTGAATCTCCTCTGCACCCTATCTAATCGAGGCAGCATCCTGGTGAATCTCTTCTGCACCCTCTCTAATCCAGACGGCATCCTTGTGAATCTCCTCTGCACCCACTCTAATCCAGGCAGCATCCTGGTGAATGTCCTCTGCAACCTCTCTGATCCAGACAGCATCCTGGTGAATCTCCTCTGCACCCTCTCTAATCCAGGCAGCATCCTGGTGAATCTCCTCCGCACCCTCTCTAATCCTGGCAGCATCCTGGTGAATCACCTCTGCACCCTCTCTAATCCAGTTAGCATTCTGGTGAATCTCCTCTGCACCCTCTCTAATCCAGACAGCATCCTGTTGAATCTCCTCTGCACCCTCTCTATTCCAGACAGCATCCTGGTGAATCTCCTCTGCACCCTCTCTATTCCAGACAGCATCCTGGTGAATCTCCTCCTCACCTTCTCTATTCCAGACAGCATCCTGGTGAATCACCTCCGCACCCTCTCTCATCCTGGCAGCATCCTGGTGAATCTCCTCTGCACCGTCTCTAATCCAGAATGCATCCTGGTTAATCTCCTCTGCATCCTCTATAATCCAGACAGCATTCCGGTAAATCTCCTCTGCACCCTCTCTAATCCAGGCAGCATCCTGGTGAATCTCCTCTGCACCCTCTCTAATCCAGACAGCATCCTGGTGAATCTCCACTGCACCCTCTCTAATCCAGGCAGCATCCTGGTGAATCTCCTCTGCACCCTCTCTAATCCAGTCAGAATCCTGATGAATCTCCTCTGCACCCTCTCTAATCCAGGCAGCATCCTGATGAATCTCCTCTGCACCCTCTCTAATCCAGGCAGCGTCCTGGTTAATCTCCTCTGCATCCTCTCTAATCCAGTCAGAGTCCTGGTGAATCTCCTCTGCACACTCTCTAATCCCGGCAGCATCCTGGTGAATCTCCCTCTACACCCTCTCTAATACAGACTGCATCCTGGTGAATCTCCACTGCACCCTCTCTAATCCAGGCAGCATCCTGGTGAATCTCCTCTGCACCCTCTCTAATCCAGGCACATCCTGGTGAATCTCCTCTGCACCCTGTCTAATCCAGTCAGCATCCAGGTGAATCTCCTCTGCACCCTCTCTAATCCAGTCAGCAACCTGGTGAATCTCCTAACACGCTCTCTATTCCAGGCATCATCCTGGTGAATCTCCTCTGCAACCTCTCTATTCCAGACAGCATCCTGGTGAATCTCCTCCGCCCCTTTCTAATCCAGACGGCATCCTGGTGAATCTCCTCCGCACCTTCTCTCATCCTGGCAGCATCCTGGTGAATCTTCTCTGCACCCTCTCTAATCCAGGCAGCATTTTTGTGATACTCCTCTGCACCCTCTCTAATCCAGGCAGCGTCCTGGTCAATCTCCTCTGCAACCTCTCTAATCCAGGCAGAGTCCTGGTGAATCTCCACTGCACCCTTTCTCATCCAGGCAGCATCCTGGTGAATCTCCTCTGCACCCTCTCTAATCCAGGCACATCCTTGTGAATCTCCTCTGCACCCTCTCTAATCCAGTCAGCATCCTGGTGAATCTCCTCTGCACCCTCTCTAATCCAGTCAGCATCCTGGTGAATCTCCTATCACCCTCTCTATTCCATGCAGCATCCCAGTGAAGCTCTTCTGCACCCAGTCTAATCCATGCAGTATCCTGGTGAATCTCCTCTGCACCCTCTCTAATACAGACTGCATCCTGGTGAATCTCCTCTGCATCCGCTCTAATCCAAACAGCATCCTGGTGACTCTCCTCTGCACCCTCTCTAATCCAGGCAGCATACTGGTGAATCTCCTCTGCAGCCTCTCTAATCCAGACAGCATCCTGGTGAATCTCCTCTGCACCCTATCTAATCCAGACAGCATCCTGGTGAATCTCCTCTGCACCCTCTCTAATCCAGGCAGCATCCTGGTGAATCTCCTCCGCACCCTCTCTAATCCTGGCAGCATCCTGGTGAATCACCTCTGCACCCTTTCTAATCCAGTTAGCATTCTGGTGAATATCTTCTGCACCCTCTCTAATCCAGACAGCATCCTGGTGAATCTCCTCCGCACCCTCTCAAATACAGACAGCATCCTGGTGAATCTCCTCTGCACCCTCTCTATTCAAGACAGCATCCTGGTGAATCTCCGCTGCACCCTCTCTAATCCAGATGGCATCCTGGTGAATCACCTCCGCACCCTCTCTCATCCTGGCAGCATCCTGGTGAATCTCCTCTGCACCGTCTCTAATCCAGAATGCATCCTGGTTAATCTCCTCTGCATCCTCTCTAATCCAGACAGCATTCCGGTAAATCTCCTCTGCACCCTCTCTAATCCAGGCAGCATCCTGGTGAATCTCCTCTGCACCCTCTCTAATCCAGACAGCATCCTGGTGAATCTCCACTGCACCCTCTCTAATCCAGGCAGCATCCTGGTGAATCTCCTCTGCACCCTCTCTAATCCAGTCAGCATCCTGATGAATCTCCTCTGCACCCTCTCTAATCCAGGCAGCATCCTGATGAATCTCCTCTGCACCCTCTCTAATCCAGGCAGAGTCCTGTTCAATCTCCTCTGCAACCTCTCTAATCCAGGCAGAGTCCTGGTGAATCTCCTCTGCACACTCTCTAATCCCGGCAGCATCCTGGTGAATCTCCCTCTACACCCTCTCTAATCCAGACTGCATCCTGGTGAATCTCCACTGCACCCTCTCTAATCCAGGCAGCATCCTGGTGAATCTCCTCTGCACCCTCTCTAATCCAGGCACATCCTGGTGAATCCCCTCTGCACCCTGTCTAATCCAGTCAGCATCCTGGTGAATCTCCTCTGCACCCTCTCTAATCCAGTCAGCATCCTGGTGAATCTCCTAACACCCTCTCTATTCCAGACATCATCCTGTTGAATCTCCTCTGCACCCTCTCTATTCCAGACAGCATCCTGGTGAATCTCCTCTGCCCCCTTTCTAATCCAGACGGCATCCTGGTGAATCTCCTCCGCACCTTCTCTCATCCTGGCAGCATCCTGGTGAATCTCCTCTGCACCGTCTCTAATCCAGAATGCATCCTGGTTAATCTCCTCTGCATCCTCTCTAATCCAGACAGCATTCCGGTACATCTCCTCTGCACCCTTTCTAATGCAGGCAGCATCCTGGTGAATCTCCTCTGCACCCTCTCTAATCCAGGCAGCATTTTTGTGATACTCCTCTGCACCCTCTCTAATCCAGGCAGCGTCCTGGTCAATCTCCTCTGCAACCTCTCTAATCCAGGCAGAGTCCTGGTGAATCTCCTCTGCACCCTCTCTAATCCAGGCAGCATCCTGGTGAATCTCCTCTGCACCCTCTCTAATCCAGACAGCATCCTGGTGAATCTCCACTGCACCCTCTCTAATCCAGGCAGCATCCTGGTGAATCTCCTCTGCACCCTCTCTAATCCAGTCAGAATCCTGATGAATCTCCTCTGCACCCTCTCTAATCCAGGCAGCATCCTGATGAATCTCCTCTGCACCCTCTCTAATCCAGGCAGCGTCCTGGTTAATCTCCTCTGCATCCTCTCTAATCCAGTCAGAGTCCTGGTGAATCTCCTCTGCACACTCTCTAATCCCGGCAGCATCCTGGTGAATCTCCCTCTACACCCTCTCTAATACAGACTGCATCCTGGTGAATCTCCACTGCACCCTCTCTAATCCAGGCAGCATCCTGGTGAATCTCCTCTGCACCCTCTCTAATCCAGGCACATCCTGGTGAATCTCCTCTGCACCCTGTCTAATCCAGTCAGCATCCAGGTGAATCTCCTCTGCACCCTCTCTAATCCAGTCAGCAACCTGGTGAATCTCCTAACACGCTCTCTATTCCAGGCATCATCCTGGTGAATCTCCTCTGCAACCTCTCTATTCCAGACAGCATCCTGGTGAATCTCCTCCGCCCCCTTTCTAATCCAGACGGCATCCTGGTGAATCTCCTCTGCAACCTCTCTAATCCAGGCAGAGTCCTGGTGAATCTCCACTGCACCCTTTCTCATCCAGGCAGCATCCTGGTGAATCTCCTCTGCACCCTCTCTAATCCAGGCACATCCTTGTGAATCTCCTCTGCACCCTCTCTAATCCAGTCAGCATCCTGGTGAATCTCCTCTGCACCCTCTCTAATCCAGTCAGCATCCTGGTGAATCTCCTATCACCCTCTCTATTCCATGCAGCATCCCAGTGAAGCTCTTCTGCACCCAGTCTAATCCATGCAGTATCCTGGTGAATCTCCTCTGCACCCTCTCTAATACAGACTGCATCCTGGTGAATCTCCTCTGCATCCGCTCTAATCCAAACAGCATCCTGGTGACTCTCCTCTGCACCCTCTCTAATCCAGGCAGCATACTGGTGAATCTCCTCTGCAGCCTCTCTAATCCAGACAGCATCCTGGTGAATCTCCTCTGCACCCTATCTAATCCAGACAGCATCCTGGTGAATCTCCTCTGCACCCTCTCTAATCCAGGCAGCATCCTGGTGAATCTCCTCCGCACCCTCTCTAATCCTGGCAGCATCCTGGTGAATCACCTCTGCACCCTTTCTAATCCAGTTAGCATTCTGGTGAATATCTTCTGCACCCTCTCTAATCCAGACAGCATCCTGGTGAATCTCCTCCGCACCCTCTCAAATACAGACAGCATCCTGGTGAATCTCCTCTGCACCCTCTCTATTCAAGACAGCATGCTGGTGAATCTCCGCTGCACCCTCTCTAATCCAGATGGCATCCTGGTGAATCACCTCCGCACCCTCTCTCATCCTGGCAGCATCCTGGTGAATCTCCTCTGCACCGTCTCTAATCCAGAATGCATCCTGGTTAATCTCCTCTGCATCCTCTCTAATCCAGACAGCATTCCGGTAAATCCCCTCTGCACCCTCTCTAATCCAGGCAGCATCCTGGTGAATCTCCTCTGCACCCTCTCTAATCCAGACAGCATCCTGGTGAATCTCCACTGCACCCTCTCTAATCCAGGCAGCATCCTGGTGAATCTCCTCTGCACCCTCTCTAATCCAGTCAGCATCCTGATGAATCTCCTCTGCACCCTCTCTAATCCAGGCAGCATCCTGATGAATCTCCTCTGCACCCTCTCTAATCCAGGCAGCGTCCTGGTCAATCTCCTCTGCAACCTCTCTAATCCAGGCAGAGTCCTGGTGAATCTCCTCTGCACACTCTCTAATCCCGGCAGCATCCTGGTGAATCTCCCTCTACACCCTCTCTAATCCAGACTGCATCCTGGTGAATCTCCACTGCACCCTCTCTAATCCAGGCAGCATCCTGGTGAATCTCCTCTGCACCCTCTCTAATCCAGGCACATCCTGGTGAATCCCCTCTGCACCCTGTCTAATCCAGTCAGCATCCTGGTGAATCTCCTCTGCACCCTCTCTAATCCAGTCAGCATCCTGGTGAATCTCCTAACACCCTCTCTATTCCAGACATCATCCTGTTGAATCTCCTCTGCACCCTCTCTATTCCAGACAGCATCCTGGTGAATCTCCTCTGCCCCCTTTCAAATCCAGACGGCATCCTGGTGAATCTCCTCCGCACCTTCTCTCATCCTGGCAGCATCCTGGTGAATCTCCTCTGCACCGTCTCTAATCCAGAATGCATCCTGGTTAATCTCCTCTGCATCCTCTCTAATCCAGACAGCATTCCGGTACATCTCCTCTGCACCCTTTCTAATGCAGGCAGCATCCTGGTGAATCTCCTCTGCACCCTCTCTAATCCAGGCAGCATTTTTGTGATACTCCTCTGCACCCTCTCTAATCCAGGCAGCGTCCTGGTCAATCTCCTCTGCAACCTCTCTAATCCAGGCAGAGTCCTGGTGAATCTCCACTGCACCCTTTCTCATCCAGGCAGCATCCTGGTGAATCTCCTCTGCACCCTCTCTAATCCAGGCACATCCTTGTGAATCTCTTCTGCACCCTCTCTAATCCAGTCAGCATCCTGGTGAATATCCTCTGCACCCTCTCTAATCCAGTCAGCATCCTGGTGAATCTCCTATCACTCTCTCTATTCCATGCAGCATCCCAGTGAAGCTCTTCTGCACCCAGTCTAATCCATGCAGCATCCCGGAGAATCTCCGCAGCACCCTCTCTAATCCATGCAGTATCCTGGTGAATCTCCTCTGCACCCTCTCTAATACAGACTGCATCCTGGTGAATCTCCTCTGCATCCGCTCTAATCCAAACAGCATCCTGGTGACTCTCCTCTGCACCCTCTCTAATCCAGGCAGCATACTGGTGAATCTCCTCTGCAGCCTCTCTAATCCAGACAGCATCCTGGTGAATCTCCTCTGCACCCTATCTAATCGAGGCAGCATCCTGGTGAATCCCCTCTGCACCCTCTCTAATCCAGACAGCATCATTGTGAATCTCCTCTGCACCCTCTCTAATCCAGGTAGCATCCTGGTGAATGTCCTCTGCACCCTCTCTGATCCAGACAGCATCCTGGTGAATCTCCTCTGCACCCTCTCTAATCCAGGCAGCATCCTGGTGAATCTCCTCCGCACCCTCTCTAATCCTGGCAGCATCCTGGTGAATCACCTCTGCACCCTCTCTAATCCAGTTAGCATTCTGGTGAATATCTTCTGCACCCTCTCTAATCCAGACAGCATCCTGGTGAATCTCCTCCGCACCCTCTCAAATACAGACAGCATCCTGGTGAATCTCCTCTGCACCCTCTCTATTCAAGACAGCATCCTGGTGAATCTCCTCCTCACCCTCTCTATTCCAGACAGCATCCTGGTGAATCTCCGCTGCACCCTCTGTAATCCAGACGGCATCCTGGTGAATCACCTCCGCACCCTCTCTCATCCTGGCAGCATCCTGATGAATCTCCTCTGCACCGTCTCTAATCCAGAATGCATCCTGGTTAATCTCCTCTGCATCCTCTCTAATCCAGACAGCATTCCGGTAAATCTCCTCTGCACCCTCTCTAATCCAGGCAGCATCCTGGTGAATCTCCACTGCACCCTCTCTAATCCAGACAGCATCCTGGTGAATCTCCACTGCACCCTCTCTAATCCAGGCAGCATACTGGTGAATCTCCTCTGCAGCCTCTCTAATCCAGACAGCATCCTGGTGAATCTCCTCTGCACCCTATCTAATCGAGGCAGCATCCTGGTGAATCCCCTCTGCACCCTCTCTAATCCAGACAGCATCATTGTGAATCTCCTCTGCACCCTCTCTAATCCAGGTAGCATCCTGTTGAATGTCCTCTGCACCCTCTCTGATACAGACAGCATCCTGGTGAATCTCCTCTGCACCCTCTCTAATCCAGGCAGCATCCTGGTGAATCTCCTCCGCACCCTCTCTAATCCTGGCAGCATCCTGGTGAATCACCTCTGCACCCTCTCTAATCCAGTTAGCATTCTGGTGAATATCTTCTGCACCCTCTCTAATCCAGACAGCATCCTGGTGAATCTCCTCCGCACCCTCTCAAATACAGACAGCATCCTGGTGAATCTCCTCTGCACCCTCTCTATTCAAGACAGCATCCTGGTGAATCTCCTCCTCACCCTCTCTATTCCAGACAGCATCCTGGTGAATCTCCGCTGCACCCTCTGTAATCCAGACGGCATCCTGGTGAATCACCTCCGCACCCTCTCTCATCCTGGCAGCATCCTGATGAATCTCCTCTGCACCGTCTCTAATCCAGAATGCATCCTGGTTAATCTCCTCTGCATCCTCTCTAATCCAGACAGCATTCCGGTAAATCTCCTCTGCACCCTCTCTAATCCAGGCAGCATCCTGGTGAATCTCCACTGCACCCTCTCTAATCCAGACAGCATCCTGGTGAATCTCCACTGCACCCTCTCTAATCCAGTCAGCATCCTGATGAATCTCCTCTGCACCCTCTCTAATCCAGGCAGCATCCTGATGAATCTCCTCTGCACCCTCTCTAATCCAGGCAGCGTCCTGGTCAATCTCCTCTGCAACCTCTCTAATCCAGGCAGAGTCCTGGTGAATCTCCTCTGCACACTCTCTAATCCCGGCAGCATCCTGGTGAATCTCCCTCTACACCCTCTCTAATCCAGACTGCATCCTGGTGAATCTCCACTGCACCCTCTCTAATCCCGGCAGCATCCTGGTGAATCTCCCTCTACACCCTCTCTAATCCAGACTGCATCCTGGTGAATCTCCACTGCACCCTCTCTAATCCAGGCAGCATCCTGGTGAATCTCCTCTGCAACCTCTCTAATCCAGGAACATCCTGGTGAATCTCCTCTGCACCCTCTCTAATCCAGTCAGCATCCTGGTGAATCTCCTCTGCACCCTCTCTAATCCAGTCAGCATCCGGGTGAATCTCCTAACACCCTCTCTATTCCATGCAGCCTCCCAGTGAATCTCTTCTGCACCCAGTCTAATCCATGCAGCATCCCGGTGAATCTCCGCAGCACCCTCTCTAATCCATGCTGTATCCTGGTGAATCTCCTCTGCACCCCCTCTAATACAGACTGCATCTTGGTGAATCTCCTCTGCACCCTCTCTGATCCAGGCAGCATCCTGGTGAATCTCCTCTGCACCCTCTCTAATCCAGACAGCATCCTTGTGAATCTCCTCTGCACCCTTTCTAATCCAGGCAGCATCCTGGTGAATCTCCTCTGCACCCTCTCTAACCCGGGCAGCATCCTGGTGAATCTCCTCTGCACCCTCTCTAATCGAGGCAGCATCCTAGTGAATCTCCTCTGCTCCCTCTCTAATCCAGGCAGCATCATGGTGAATCTCCTCTGCACCATCTCTAATCGAGGCAGCATCTTGGTGAATCTCCTCTGCACCCTCTCTAATCCAGGCAGCATCCTGGTGAATCTCCTCTGCACCATCTCTAATCGAGGCAGCATCTTGGTGAATCTCCTCCGCACCCTCTCTAATCCAGGCAGCATCCTGGTGAATCTCCTCTGCACCATCTCTAATCGAGGCAGCATCCTGGGGAATCTCCTCTGCACCCTCTCTAATCGAGGCAGCATCCTGGTTAATCTCCTCCGCACCCTCTCAAATCCAGACAGCATCCTGTTGAATCTCCTCCGCACCCTCTCTAATCCAGGCAGCATCCTTGTGAATCTCCTCTGCGCCCTCTCTAATCCAGACAGCATCCTTGTGAATCTGCTCTGCACCCTTTCTAATCCAGGCAGCATCCTGGTGAATCTCCTCTGCACCCTCTCTAATCCAGACTGCATCCTGGTGAATCTCCACTGCACCCTCTCTAATCCAGGCAGCATCCTGGTGAATCTCCTCTGCACCCTCTCTAATCCAGGCACATCCTGGTGAATCTCCTCTGCACCCTCTCTAATCCAGTCAGCATCCTGGTGAATCTCCTAACACCCTCTCTATTCCATGCAGCATCCCAGTGAAGCTCTTCTGCACCCAGTCTAATCCATGCAGCATCCCCGTGAATCTCCTCCGCACCCTCTCTAATCCAGACAGCATCCTGGTGAATCTCCTCCGCACCCTCTGTAATCCAGGCAGCATCCTTGTGAATCTCCTCTGCGCCCTCTCTAATCCAGACAGCATCCTTGTGAATCTCCTCTGCACCCTTTCTAATCCAGGCAGCATCCTGGTGAATCTCCTCTGCACCCTCTCTAATCCAGGCAGCATCCTGGTGAATCTCCTCTGCACCCTCTCTAATCCATGCAGCATCCTGGTGAATCTCCTCTGCACCCTCTCTAATCCAGGCAGCATCCTGGTGAATCTCCTCCGCACCCTCTCTAATCCAGGCAGCATCCTTGTGAATCTCCTCTGCGCCCTCTCTAATCCAGACAGCATCCTTGCGAATCTCATCTGCACCCTCTCTAATCCTGGCAGCATCATGGAGAATCTCCTCCGCACCCTCTCTAATCCAGGCAGCATCCTTGTGAATCTCCTCACCACCCTCTCTATTCAAGACAGCATCCTGGTGAATCTCCGCTGCACCCTCTCTAATCCAGATGGCATCCTGGTGAATCACCTCCGCACCCTCTCTCATCCTGGCAGCATCCTGGTGAATCTCCTCTGCACCGTCTCTAATCCAGAATGCATCCTGGTTAATCTCCTCTGCATCCTCTCTAATCCAGACAGCATTCCGGTAAATCTCCTCTGCACCCTCTCTAATCCAGGCAGCATCCTGGTGAATCTCCTCTGCACCCTCTCTAATCCAGACAGCATCCTGGTGAATCTCCACTGCACCCTCTCTAATCCAGGCAGCATCCTGGTGAATCTCCTCTGCACCCTCTCTAATCCAGTCAGCATCCTGATGAATCTCCTCTGCACCCTCTCTAATCCAGGCAGCATCCTGATGAATCTCCTCTGCACCCTCTCTAATCCAGGCAGCGTCCTGGTCAATCTCCTCTGCAACCTCTCTAATCCAGGCAGAGTCCTGGTGAATCTCCTCTGCACACTCTCTAATCCCGGCAGCATCCTGGTGAATCTCCCTCTACACCCTCTCTAATCCAGACTGCATCCTGGTGAATCTCCACTGCACCCTCTCTAATCCAGGCAGCATCCTGGTGAATCTCCTCTGCACCCTCTCTAATCCAGGCACATCCTGGTGAATCCCCTCTGCACCCTGTCTAATCCAGTCAGCATCCTGGTGAATCTCCTCTGCACCCTCTCTAATCCAGTCAGCATCCTGGTGAATCTCCTAACACCCTCTCTATTCCAGACATCATCCTGTTGAATCTCCTCTGCACCCTCTCTATTCCAGACAGCATCCTGGTGAATCTCCTCTGCCCCCTTTCAAATCCAGACGGCATCCTGGTGAATCTCCTCCGCACCTTCTCTCATCCTGGCAGCATCCTGGTGAATCTCCTCTGCACCGTCTCTAATCCAGAATGCATCCTGGTTAATCTCCTCTGCATCCTCTCTAATCCAGACAGCATTCCGGTACATCTCCTCTGCACCCTTTCTAATGCAGGCAGCATCCTGGTGAATCTCCTCTGCACCCTCTCTAATCCAGGCAGCATTTTTGTGATACTCCTCTGCACCCTCTCTAATCCAGGCAGCGTCCTGGTCAATCTCCTCTGCAACCTCTCTAATCCAGGCAGAGTCCTGGTGAATCTCCACTGCACCCTTTCTCATCCAGGCAGTATCCTGGTGAATCTCCTCTGCACCCTCTCTAATCCAGGCACATCCTTGTGAATCTCTTCTGCACCCTCTCTAATCCAGTCAGCATCCTGGTGAATATCCTCTGCACCCTCTCTAATCCAGTCAGCATCCTGGTGAATCTCCTATCACTCTCTCTATTCCATGCAGCATCCCAGTGAAGCTCTTCTGCACCCAGTCTAATCCATGCAGCATCCCGGAGAATCTCCGCAGCACCCTCTCTAATCCATGCAGTATCCTGGTGAATCTCCTCTGCACCCTCTCTAATACAGACTGCATCCTGGTGAATCTCCTCTGCATCCGCTCTAATCCAAACAGCATCCTGGTGACTCTCCTCTGCACCCTCTCTAATCCAGGCAGCATACTGGTGAATCTCCTCTGCAGCCTCTCTAATCCAGACAGCATCCTGGTGAATCTCCTCTGCACCCTATCTAATCGAGGCAGCATCCTGGTGAATCCCCTCTGCACCCTCTCTAATCCAGACAGCATCATTGTGAATCTCCTCTGCACCCTCTCTAATCCAGGTAGCATCCTGGTGAATGTCCTCTGCACCCTCTCTGATCCAGACAGCATCCTGGTGAATCTCCTCTGCACCCTCTCTAATCCAGGCAGCATCCTGGTGAATCTCCTCCGCACCCTCTCTAATCCTGGCAGCATCCTGGTGAATCACCTCTGCACCCTCTCTAATCCAGTTAGCATTCTGGTGAATATCTTCTGCACCCTCTCTAATCCAGACAGCATCCTGGTGAATCTCCTCCGCACCCTCTCAAATACAGACAGCTTCCTGGTGAATCTCCTCTGCACCCTCTCTATTCAAGACAGCATCCTGGTGAATCTCCTCCTCACCCTCTCTATTCCAGACAGCATCCTGGTGAATCTCCGCTGCACCCTCTGTAATCCAGACGGCATCCTGGTGAATCACCTCCGCACCCTCTCTCATCCTGGCAGCATCCTGATGAATCTCCTCTGCACCGTCTCTAATCCAGAATGCATCCTGGTTAATCTCCTCTGCATCCTCTCTAATCCAGACAGCATTCCGGTAAATCTCCTCTGCACCCTCTCTAATCCAGGCAGCATCCTGGTGAATCTCCACTGCACCCTCTCTAATCCAGACAGCATCCTGGTGAATCTCCACTGCACCCTCTCTAATCCAGGCAGCATACTGGTGAATCTCCTCTGCAGCCTCTCTAATCCAGACAGCATCCTGGTGAATCTCCTCTGCACCCTATCTAATCGAGGCAGCATCCTGGTGAATCCCCTCTGCACCCTCTCTAATCCAGACAGCATCATTGTGAATCTCCTCTGCACCCTCTCTAATCCAGGTAGCATCCTGGTGAATGTCCTCTGCACCCTCTCTGATCCAGACAGCATCCTGGTGAATCTCCTCTGCACCCTCTCTAATCCAGGCAGCATCCTGGTGAATCTCCTCCGCACCCTCTCTAATCCTGGCAGCATCCTGGTGAATCACCTCTGCACCCTCTCTAATCCAGTTAGCATTCTGGTGAATATCTTCTGCACCCTCTCTAATCCAGACAGCATCCTGGTGAATCTCCTCCGCACCCTCTCAAATACAGACAGCATCCTGGTGAATCTCCTCTGCACCCTCTCTATTCAAGACAGCATCCTGGTGAATCTCCTCCTCACCCTCTCTATTCCAGACAGCATCCTGGTGAATCCCCGCTGCACCCTCTGTAATCCAGACGGCATCCTGGTGAATCACCTCCGCACCCTCTCTCATCCTGGCAGCATCCTGATGAATCTCCTCTGCACCGTCTCTAATCCAGAATGCATCCTGGTTAATCTCCTCTGCATCCTCTCTAATCCAGACAGCATTCCGGTAAATCTCCTCTGCACCCTCTCTAATCCAGGCAGCATCCTGGTGAATCTCCACTGCACCCTCTCTAATCCAGACAGCATCCTGGTGAATCTCCACTGCACCCTCTCTAATCCAGTCAGCATCCTGATGAATCTCCTCTGCACCCTCTCTAATCCAGGCAGCATCCTGATGAATCTCCTCTGCACCCTCTCTAATCCAGGCAGCGTCCTGGTCAATCTCCTCTGCAACCTCTCTAATCCAGGCAGCATCCTGGTGAATCTCCCTCTACACCCTCTCTAATCCAGACTGCATCCTGGTGAATCTCCACTGCACCCTCTCTAATCCAGGCAGCATCCTGGTGAATCTCCTCTGCACCCTCTCTAATCCAGACTGCATCCTGGTGAATCTCCACTGCACCCTCTCTAATCCAGGCAGCATCCTGGTGAATCTCCTCTGCACCCTCTCTAATCCAGGAACATCCTGGTGAATCTCCTCTGCACCCTCTCTAATCCAGTCAGCATCCTGGTGAATCTCCTCTGCACCCTCTCTAATCCAGTCAGCATCCGGGTGAATCTCCTAACACCCTCTCTATTCCATGCAGCCTCCCAGTGAATCTCTTCTGCACCCAGTCTAATCCATGCAGCATCCCGGTGAATCTCCGCAGCACCCTCTCTAATCCATGCTGTATCCTGGTGAATCTCCTCTGCACCCCCTCTAATACAGACTGCATCTTGGTGAATCTCCTCTGCACCCTCTCTGATCCAGGCAGCATCCTGGTGAATCTCCTCTGCACCCTCTCTAATCCAGACAGCATCCTTGTGAATCTCCTCTGCACCCTTTCTAATCCAGGCAGCATCCTGGTGAATCTCCTCTGCACCCTCTCTAACCCGGGCAGCATCCTGGTGAATCTCCTCTGCACCCTCTCTAATCGAGGCAGCATCCTAGTGAATCTCCTCTGCTCCCTCTCTAATCCAGGCAGCATCATGGTGAATCTCCTCTGCACCATCTCTAATCGAGGCAGCATCTTGGTGAATCTCCTCTGCACCCTCTCTAATCCAGGCAGCATCCTGGTGAATCTCCTCTGCACCATCTCTAATCGAGGCAGCATCTTGGTGAATCTCCTCCGCACCCTCTCTAATCCAGGCAGCATCCTGGTGAATCTCCTCTGCACCATCTCTAATCGAGGCAGCATCCTGGGGAATCTCCTCTGCACCCTCTCTAATCGAGGCAGCATCCTGGTTAATCTCCTCCGCACCCTCTCAAATCCAGACAGCATCCTGTTGAATCTCCTCCGCACCCTCTCTAATCCAGGCAGCATCCTTGTGAATCTCCTCTGCGCCCTCTCTAATCCAGACAGCATCCTTGTGAATCTGCTCTGCACCCTTTCTAATCCAGGCAGCATCCTGGTGAATCTCCTCTGCACCCTCTCTAATCCAGACTGCATCCTGGTGAATCTCCACTGCACCCTCTCTAATCCAGGCAGCATCCTGGTGAATCTCCTCTGCACCCTCTCTAATCCAGGTACATCCTGGTGAATCTCCTCTGCACCCTCTCTAATCCAGTCAGCATCCTGGTGAATCTCCTAACACCCTCTCTATTCCATGCAGCATCCCAGTGAAGCTCTTCTGCACCCAGTCTAATCCATGCAGCATCCCCGTGAATCTCCTCCGCACCCTCTCTAATCCAGACAGCATCCTGGTGAATCTCCTCCGCACCCTCTGTAATCCAGGCAGCATCCTTGTGAATCTCCTCTGCGCCCTCTCTAATCCAGACAGCATCCTTGTGAATCTCCTCTGCACCCTTTCTAATCCAGGCAGCATCCTGGTGAATCTCCTCTGCACCCTCTCTAATCCAGGCAGCATCCTGGTGAATCTCCTCTGCACCCTCTCTAATCCATGCAGCATCCTGGTGAATCTCCTCTGCACCCTCTCTAATCCAGGCAGCATCCTGGTGAATCTCCTCCGCACCCTCTCTAATCCAGGCAGCATCCTTGTGAATCTCCTCTGCGCCCTCTCTAATCCAGACAGCATCCTTGTGAATCTCATCTGCACCCTCTCTAATCCTGGCAGCATCATGGAGAATCTCCTCCGCACCCTCTCTAATCCAGGCAGCATCCTTGTGAATCTCCTCACCACCCTCTCTAATCCAGGCAGCATCCTGGTGAATCTCTTCTGCACCCTCTCTAATCCAGGCAGCATCCTGGTGAATCTCTTCTGCACCCTCTCTATTCCAGACAGCATCCTGGTGAATCTCCTCTGCACCCACTCTAATCCAGACGGCATCCTGGTGAATCTCTTCTGCACCCAGTCTAATCCATGCAGCATCCCTGGTGAATCTCCTCACCACCCTCTCTAATCCAGGCAGCATCCTGGTGAATCTCTTCTGCACCCTCTCTAATCCATGCAGTATCCTGGTGAATCTCCTCTGCACCCTCTCTAATACAGACTGCATCCTGGTGAATCTCCTCTGCATCCTCTCTAATCCAGGTAGCATCCTGGTAAATCTCCTCTCAACCCTCTCTTATCCAAACAGCATCCTGGTGACTCTCCTCTGCACCCTCTCTAATCCAGGCAGCATACTGGTGAATCTCCTCTGCACCCTCTCTAATCCAGACAGCATCCTTGTGAATCTCCTCTGCACCCTCTCTAATCCAGGCAGCATCCTGATGAATGTCCTCTGCACCCTCTCTAATCCAGGCTGCATCCTGGTGAATCTCCTCTGCACCCTCTCTAATCCAGGCAGCATCCTGGTGAAGCTCCTCTGCACCCTCTCTAATCCAGGCAGCATCCTGGTGAATCTCCTCTGCACCCTCTCTAATCCAGGCAGCATCCTGGTGAATCTCCTCAGCACCCTCTCTAATCCAGGCAGCATCCTGGTGAATCTCCTCCGCACCCTCTCTAATCCAGGCAGCATCCTGGTGAATGTCCTCCGCACCCTCTCTAATCCAGGCAGCATCCTGGTGAATCTCCTCCGCACCCTCTCTAATCCAGGCAGCATCCTGGTGAATCTCCTCCGCACCCTCTCTAATCCAGACAGCATCCTGGTGATTCTCCTCTGCACCCTCTCTAATCCAGGCAGCATCCTGGTGAATCTCCTCCGCACCCTCTCTAATCGAGGCAGCATCCTGATGAATCTCCTCTGCACCCTCTCTAACCCGGGCAGCATCCTGGTGAATCTCCTCTGCACCCTCACTAAACCGGACAGCATCCTGGTGAACCTCCTCTGCACCCTCTCTAATCCAGGCAGCATCCTGATGAATCTCCTCTGCACCCTCTCTAACCCGGGCAGCATCCTGTTGAATCTCCTCTGCACCCTCTCTAATCCGGGCAGCATCCTGGCGAATCTCCTCTGCACCCTCTCTAACCCGGGCAGCATCCTGGTGAATCTCCTCTGCACCCTCTCTAATCCCGGCAGCATCCTGGTGAATCTCCTCTGCACCCTCTCTAACCCGGGCAGCATCCTGGTGAATCTCCTCTGCACCCTCTCTAATCCAGGCAGCATCCTGGTGAATCTCCTCTGCACCCTCTCTAATCCAGGCAGCATCCTGGTGAATCTCCTCTGCACCCTCTCTAATCCAGACAGTATCCTGGTGAATCTCCTCTACACCCTCTCTAATCCAGACAGCATCCTGGTGAATCTCCTCTGCACCCTCTCTAATCCAGGCAGCATCCTGGTGAATCTCCTCTGCACCCTCTCTAACCCAGGCAGCATCCTGGTGAATCTCCTCTGCACTCTCTCTAATCCAGGCCGCGTCCCAGTGAATCTCCTCTGCACCCTCTCTAATCCCGGCAGCATCCTGGTGAATCTCCTCTGCGCCCTCTCTAATCCAGACAGCATCCTTGTGAATCTGCTCTGCACCCTTTCTAATCCAGGCAGCATCCTGGTGAATCTCCTCTGCACCCTCTCTAATCCAGACTGCATCCTGGTGAATCTCCACTGCACCCTCTCTAATCCAGGCAGCATCCTGGTGAATCTCCTCTGCACCCTCTCTAATCCAGGCACATCCTGGTGAATCTCCTCTGCACCCTCTCTAATCCAGTCAGCATCCTGGTGAATCTCCTAACACCCTCTCTATTCCATGCAGCATCCCAGTGAAGCTCTTCTGCACCCAGTCTAATCCATGCAGCATCCCCGTGAATCTCCTCCGCACCCTCTCTAATCCAGACAGCATCCTTGTGAATCTCCTCTGCACCCTTTCTAATCCAGGCAGCATCCTGGTGAATCTCCTCTGCACCCTCTCTAATCCAGGCAGCATCCTGGTGAATCTCCTCTGCACCCTCTCTAATCCATGCAGCATCCTGGTGAATCTCCTCTGCACCCTCTCTAATCCAGGCAGCATCCTGGTGAATCTCCTAACACCCTCTCTATTCCATGCAGCATCCCAGTGAAGCTCTTCTGCACCCAGTCTAATCCATGCAGCATCCCCGTGAATCTCCTCCGCACCCTCTCTAATCCAGACAGCATCCTTGTGAATCTCCTCTGCACCCTTTCTAATCCAGGCAGCATCCTGGTGAATCTCCTCTGCACCCTCTCTAATCCAGGCAGCATCCTGGTGAATCTCCTCTGCACCCTCTCTAATCCATGCAGCATCCTGGTGAATCTCCTCTGCACCCTCTCTAATCCAGGCAGCATCCTGGTGAATCTCCTCCGCACCCTCTCTAATCCAGGCAGCATCCTTGTGAATCTCCTCTGCGCCCTCTCTAATCCAGACAGCATCCTTGTGAATCTCATCTGCACCCTCTCTAATCCTGGCAGCATCATGGAGAATCTCCTCTGCACCCTATCTAATCCAGGCAGCATCCTTGTGAATCTCCTCACCACCCTCTCTAATCCAGGCAGCATCCTGGTGAATCTCTTCTGCACCCTCTCTAATCCAGGCAGCATCCTGGTGAATCTCTTCTGCACCCTCTCTATTCCAGACAGCATCCTGGTGAATCTCCTCTGCACCCACTCTAATCCAGACGGCATCCTGGTGAATCTCTTCTGCACCCAGTCTAATCCATGCAGCATCCCTGGTGAATCTCCTCACCACCCTCTCTAATCCAGGCAGCATCCTGGTGAATCTCTTCTGCACCCTCTCTAATCCAGTCAGCATCCTGGTGAATCTCCTAACACCCTCTCTATTCCATGCAGCATCCCAGTGAAGCTCTTCTGCACCCAGTCTAATCCATGCAGCATCCCCGTGAATCTCCTCCGCACCCTCTCTAATCCAGACAGCATCCTGGTGAATCTCCTACGCACCCTCTGTAATCCAGGCAGCATCCTTGTGAATCTCCTCTGCGCCCTCTCTAATCCAGACAGCATCCTTGTGAATCTCCTCTGCACCCTTTCTAATCCAGGCAGCATCCTGGTGAATCTCCTCTGCACCCTCTCTAATCCAGGCAGCATCCTGGTGAATCTCCTCTGCACCCTCTCTAATCCATGCAGCATCCTGGTGAATCTCCTCTGCACCCTCTCTAATCCAGGCAGCATCCTGGTGAATCTCCTCCGCACCCTCTCTAATCCAGGCAGCATCCTTGTGAATCTCCTCTGCGCCCTCTCTAATCCAGACAGCATCCTTGTGAATCTCATCTGCACCCTCTCTAATCCTGGCAGCATCATGGAGAATCTCCTCACCACCCTCTCTAATCCAGGCAGCATCCTGGTGAATCTCTTCTGCACCCTCTCTAATCCAGGCAGCATCCTGGTGAATCTCTTCTGCACCCTCTCTATTCCAGACAGCATCCTGGTGAATCTCCTCTGCACCCACTCTAATCCAGACGGCATCCTGGTGAATCTCTTCTGCACCCAGTCTAATCCATGCAGCATCCCTGGTGAATCTCCTCACCACCCTCTCTAATCCAGGCAGCATCCTGGTGAATCTCTTCTGCACCCTCTCTAATCCATGCAGTATCCTGGTGAATCTCCTCTGCACCCTCTCTAATACAGACTGCATCCTGGTGAATCTCCTCTGCATCCTCTCTAATCCAGGTAGCATCCTGGTAAATCTCCTCTCAACCCTCTCTTATCCAAACAGCATCCTGGTGACTCTCCTCTGCACCCTCTCTAATCCAGGCAGCATACTGGTGAATCTCCTCTGCACCCTCTCTAATCCAGACAGCATCCTTGTGAATCTCCTCTGCACCCTCTCTAATCCAGGCAGCATCCTGATGAATGTCCTCTGCACCCTCTCTAATCCAGGCTGCATCCTGGTGAATCTCCTCTGCACCCTCTCTAATCCAGGCAGCATCCTGGTGAAGCTCCTCTGCACCCTCTCTAATCCAGGCAGCATCCTGGTGAATCTCCTCTGCACCCTCTCTAATCCAGGCAGCATCCTGGTGAATCTCCTCAGCACCCTCTCTAATCCAGGCAGCATCCTGGTGAATCTCCTCCGCACCCTCTCTAATCCAGGCAGCATCCTGGTGAATGTCCTCCGCACCCTCTCTAATCCAGGCAGCATCCTGGTGAATCTCCTCCGCACCCTCTCTAATCCAGGCAGCATCCTGGTGAATCTCCTCCGCACCCTCTCTAATCCAGACAGCATCCTGGTGAACCTCCTCTGCACCCTCTCTAATCCAGGCAGCATCCTGATGAATCTCCTCTGCACCCTCTCTAACCCGGGCAGCATCCTGTTGAATCTCCTCTGCACCCTCTCTAATCCGGGCAGCATCCTGGCGAATCTCCTCTGCACCCTCTCTAACCCGGGCAGCATCCTGATGAATCTCCTCTGCACCCTCTCTAATCCCGGCAGCATCCTGGTGAATCTCCTCTGCACCCTCTCTAACCCGGGCAGCATCCTGGTGAATCTCCTCTGCACCCTCTCTAATCCAGGCAGCATCCTGGTGAATCTCCTCTGCACCCTCTCTAATCCAGGCAGCATCCTGGTGAATCTCCTCTGCACCCTCTCTAATCCAGACAGTATCCTGGTGAATCTCCTCTACACCCTCTCTAATCCAGACAGCATCCTGGTGAATCTCCTCTGCACCCTCTCTAATCCAGGCAGCATCCTGGTGAATCTCCTCTGCACCCTCTCTAACCCAGGCAGCATCCTGGTGAATCTCCTCTGCACTCTCTCTAATCCAGGCCGCGTCCCAGTGAATCTCCTCTGCACCCTCTCTAATCCATGCAGCATCCTGGTGAATCTCCTCTGCACCCTCTCTAATCCAGGCAGCATCCTGGTGAATCTCCTCCGCACCCTCTCTAATCCAGGCAGCATCCTTGTGAATCTCCTCTGCGCCCTCTCTAATCCAGACAGCATCCTTGTGAATCTCATCTGCACCCTCTCTAATCCTGGCAGCATCATGGAGAATCTCCTCTGCACCCTATCTAATCCAGGCAGCATCCTTGTGAATCTCCTCACCACCCTCTCTAATCCAGGCAGCATCCTGGTGAATCTCTTCTGCACCCTCTCTAATCCAGGCAGCATCCTGGTGAATCTCTTCTGCACCCTCTCTATTCCAGACAGCATCCTGGTGAATCTCCTCTGCACCCACTCTAATCCAGACGGCATCCTGGTGAATCTCTTCTGCACCCAGTCTAATCCATGCAGCATCCCTGGTGAATCTCCTCACCACCCTCTCTAATCCAGGCAGCATCCTGGTGAATCTCTTCTGCACCCTCTCTAATCCAGTCAGCATCCTGGTGAATCTCCTAACACCCTCTCTATTCCATGCAGCATCCCAGTGAAGCTCTTCTGCACCCAGTCTAATCCATGCAGCATCCCCGTGAATCTCCTCCGCACCCTCTCTAATCCAGACAGCATCCTGGTGAATCTCCTACGCACCCTCTGTAATCCAGGCAGCATCCTTGTGAATCTCCTCTGCGCCCTCTCTAATCCAGACAGCATCCTTGTGAATCTCCTCTGCACCCTTTCTAATCCAGGCAGCATCCTGGTGAATCTCCTCTGCACCCTCTCTAATCCAGGCAGCATCCTGGTGAATCTCCTCTGCACCCTCTCTAATCCATGCAGCATCCTGGTGAATCTCCTCTGCACCCTCTCTAATCCAGGCAGCATCCTGGTGAATCTCCTCCGCACCCTCTCTAATCCAGGCAGCATCCTTGTGAATCTCCTCTGCGCCCTCTCTAATCCAGACAGCATCCTTGTGAATCTCATCTGCACCCTCTCTAATCCTGGCAGCATCATGGAGAATCTCCTCACCACCCTCTCTAATCCAGGCAGCATCCTGGTGAATCTCTTCTGCACCCTCTCTAATCCAGGCAGCATCCTGGTGAATCTCTTCTGCACCCTCTCTATTCCAGACAGCATCCTGGTGAATCTCCTCTGCACCCACTCTAATCCAGACGGCATCCTGGTGAATCTCTTCTGCACCCAGTCTAATCCATGCAGCATCCCTGGTGAATCTCCTCACCACCCTCTCTAATCCAGGCAGCATCCTGGTGAATCTCTTCTGCACCCTCTCTAATCCATGCAGTATCCTGGTGAATCTCCTCTGCACCCTCTCTAATACAGACTGCATCCTGGTGAATCTCCTCTGCATCCTCTCTAATCCAGGTAGCATCCTGGTAAATCTCCTCTCAACCCTCTCTTATCCAAACAGCATCCTGGTGACTCTCCTCTGCACCCTCTCTAATCCAGGCAGCATACTGGTGAATCTCCTCTGCACCCTCTCTAATCCAGACAGCATCCTTGTGAATCTCCTCTGCACCCTCTCTAATCCAGGCAGCATCCTGATGAATGTCCTCTGCACCCTCTCTAATCCAGGCTGCATCCTGGTGAATCTCCTCTGCACCCTCTCTAATCCAGGCAGCATCCTGGTGAAGCTCCTCTGCACCCTCTCTAATCCAGGCAGCATCCTGGTGAATCTCCTCTGCACCCTCTCTAATCCAGGCAGCATCCTGGTGAATCTCCTCAGCACCCTCTCTAATCCAGGCAGCATCCTGGTGAATCTCCTCCGCACCCTCTCTAATCCAGGCAGCATCCTGGTGAATGTCCTCCGCACCCTCTCTAATCCAGGCAGCATCCTGGTGAATCTCCTCCGCACCCTCTCTAATCCAGGCAGCATCCTGGTGAATCTCCTCCGCACCCTCTCTAATCCAGACAGCATCCTGGTGAACCTCCTCTGCACCCTCTCTAATCCAGGCAGCATCCTGATGAATCTCCTCTGCACCCTCTCTAACCCGGGCAGCATCCTGTTGAATCTCCTCTGCACCCTCTCTAATCCGGGCAGCATCCTGGCGAATCTCCTCTGCACCCTCTCTAACCCGGGCAGCATCCTGATGAATCTCCTCTGCACCCTCTCTAATCCCGGCAGCATCCTGGTGAATCTCCTCTGCACCCTCTCTAACCCGGGCAGCATCCTGGTGAATCTCCTCTGCACCCTCTCTAATCCAGGCAGCATCCTGGTGAATCTCCTCTGCACCCTCTCTAATCCAGGCAGCATCCTGGTGAATCTCCTCTGCACCCTCTCTAATCCAGACAGTATCCTGGTGAATCTCCTCTACACCCTCTCTAATCCAGACAGCATCCTGGTGAATCTCCTCTGCACCCTCTCTAATCCAGGCAGCATCCTGGTGAATCTCCTCTGCACCCTCTCTAACCCAGGCAGCATCCTGGTGAATCTCCTCTGCACTCTCTCTAATCCAGGCCGCGTCCCAGTGAATCTCCTCTGCACCCTCTCTAATCCAGGCAGCATCCTGGTGAATCTCCTCTGCACCCTCTCTAATCCAGGCCGCGACCCGGTGAATCTCCTCTGCGCCCTCTCTGAACCTTCCACATCCTTCCTGAACTGAGCACTAGGCTGCACCTGTTTGGAGAAACTTCATCTGGGTCGCTACGATGCTGCCGCTTGTCGGCTGCCCCCCGCAGCACAATCGTCGTTGACGCAAGTGCTGCTTTTCACCGTACGTTTCGTTGCTCCGATGCGCAACGTCAAGTGGAATTCGTTAGAATGAGAGGATATCTTCTGGAGACATATAAAATTATGAACAGGATAGATAAGATAGAGGCAGGAAAGTTGTTCACACTGATAGGTGAGACTGGAACGAGGGTACATGTCCTCCGGATTCGGGGGAATGAATTTAGGACAGAGATGAGGAGGGACTGCTTTTCCCAGAGGGTGGTGAATCTGTGGAATTCTCTGCACAATGAAGCATTGGAGGCTGCCTCAGTGAACCCAGTTCACTGCGTTCAACCCCAGTAAGTGTGAAGGGGTTCATTTTGTTAGGTCAAATATGATGGTGGAATATAGTATTAATGGTAAGACTCTTGGCAGTGTGGAGGATCAGAGGGATCTTGGGGTCCGAGTCTGTAGGACACTCAAAGCGGCTGCACAGGTTGACTCTGTGGTTAAGAAGGCTTGGATTGGGGAGCATGCCTTATGAGAATAGGTTGAGTGAACTCGGCCTTTTCTCCTTGGAGTGACGGAGGATGAGAGGTGACCCAATGGAGGTGTACAAGATGATGAGAGGCATTGATTGTGTGGATAGTCAGAGGCTTTTTCCCGGGTCTGAAATGGTTGCCACAAGAGGACACAGATTTAAGGTGCTGGGGAGTAGGTACAGAGGAGATGTCGGGGTAAGTTTTTTTACTCAGAGAGTGGTGAGTGCGTGGAATGGGCTGCCGGCAACGGTGGTGGAGGCAGATACGATAGGGTCTTTTAAGAGACTTTTAGATAGGTACATGGAGCTTATTAAAATAGAGGGCTATGGGTAAGACTAGTAATTTCTAAGGTAGGGACGTGTTCGGCACAACTTTGAGGGCTGAAGGGCCTGTATTGTGCTGTAGGTTTTCTATGTTTCTAAATATATTTAAGGCGGGGTTGGATCGATTTTTGCACAAGGGTTATGGGAAAAAGGCCGGAGATGAGTCCATGGCCAGGTCAGTCATGATCTTACTGAATGGCAGAGCAGGGTCAGTGGGCCGGATGGCCTACTCCTGCTCCTATTTCTTGTGTAGCAGCTGCAGAGCCGCAGAGCGTATCAAAATCTCTGAACCTGTTGGTTGGACAATGATTTAGGCGCCAGGCTGAATTGGAAAGATGGGGTACAGGCCGATCGAGGCCACGGAGCATAGCGAAGCGACTGAACCCGGTGCCTGGGCGACGAGTTAGGTGCCAGGCCAGACTGCGCAGGTCAGGGTGTTGGCCCCCGAGGTGTGGGGTGGGCCAGTTCAGCTCACTGCTCCGTGACTTTTAACTCTGCGCGGAACTGAGGCTCTGGGGATCGACTCTGTTTGTGGGCCTCAGCTCGGAATTGTTAGCCTTTGTTGTTTCCACGGTCTGTTTTTCAATGCACTTTGGGCGTTTGACGGCCTCTTTTCAACGTGTTCCACTGGGTTTCTTTGTTTTTTTTAAAAGGTTTCCATATTTTACTTCAGAAGCTGAAGGAAACGTTGAGGTAGTTCAAACAATTGCCATGAGTCAGGGCAGATATGTTTCCAGAGGGTACAACCTGCTTCACATTAATACCCCTCAAAAAGTGCTTACGACTGATTGCTGCCCAGCTTTAAACTTTCACAATAGAAATGTTCAGTCCACAAAATTCTTCAGTGCCTCAATGTTTGTCATTGATCACTTGATCAGATTATTCCCTTAAATCCATTAACAATCTTCAATCACTCTTGAATTTTCCTTTTATGTATGGGATACGGCTGACTATAAAATTCCGATCTGTCACGTAGACCGGCAGTACACCAGCCACTGCTCCCCATGTAGAGATAGTTGGAATCCAGTTCTTCAGCAGCTGCCCGTGCCTGGGCCCGAGAATTCGCTCCAACATCCCAGCGGCCGTTCGGCCCCTCCCAGGGTTTCTTTGCTTTATGGCTGCCCGTAAGAAGATGAATCACCAGGTTGTTTAATGTATGCATACTTTAATAATAAAAGTACTTTGTGCTTTGAATGGTCTTTCCACTTCTGCTGATAACTATTAAATCAATTTGTAAGTTTATATTTATTTAAGTTTGTTCCTTTAATCACACAGGACAACTTTTATGCGAGTCTAATGGATTTCGGGCTGCTGATCATGAAAATTTCCCTATCACGCATCATTTTTTAAAAAATTACCTGTATTTGTTATTTCAATTCATAATTCAACTCAGAATAACTGACCCCAAGATTAAGGGAGGCATTTTTGTTGGTCCACAAATCAAACAGGCTATCAATGACAAGCAATTTGAAGAACTTCTCGTGGGACTGGAGAAAATCACATGGAAAGCATTCAAGGGTGTTTCTGAGAATTTTCCTGGCACCTACAGAACACAGAACTACATGCAACTGGCCGACAACGTGCTTCAAGCGTACAAAACCGTGGAGTGCAACATACCACTGAAGATTCATTTCCTGCTTTCCCATTTAGACTTCTTCCCGGCCGATCTTGTCGCTGTCAGTGACGAGCACGGTGAAAGGTTTCACCAGGACATTGTGGTATCAGGGCAACGGGAATCCATCAATGCTGGCTGATTGTTGTTGGAAACTTCAGCGAGAAGCTCAGACACGGAGCACAAACGAAAATCATCTACAATTCCTCAGAATTTCTTAGCTTCGTTGAACTATTGCAAAGTGTCAGCGCCATTATGTAATTGAACACATTATATTCAATAGACGACCTATGCACAGCAACAGAGGCTAACTCCGTCCAAGAAGTTGAAGTATGACTTACAACAGTCCTCGAGCAATGAAGCAGTATTATGAAAAATGGTCTCTGAACCCAAATCCATCAAAAGCTCAAGTGTGTCCCTTCCACCTGAGGAATCGAGAAGCAGCTGGGAAACTCAAGATCTGGTGTGGGAAGGAGCTCAAACACCATCCGACTCCAATTTACCTGGGCGTGACACTGGATAGGACGCTATCTCTTGCCACCCACATCCAAAAATTCCGAGGGAAAGTTGTCTCTCGCAAATCTCTCTTGAAAAAAATTTGCAGGCACGAAATAGGGAGCTAATGCCCACACACGTAGATCAACTGCCCTAGCACTCTGCTACATACCTGCAGAATACTGTGCACCTGTGTGGGGCAGATCAGCCCACGTGAAGAACATAGACCCGTTGCTTAACGAAGCCTGCCGAATAATCACGGGCACACTGTGCCCCACACCCACCAACATCATGTACAGACTTGCAGGCATTGCCCCCCCAGAGATCCAAAGACACACTACAACAAAAATTGCAAAAGGTAAACAGATCTCGAATCCACGGCCCCCACTACATCATCATGTGCCAGTTTGCAACGGCCTAAAATCGAGGAAAAGCTTTGCTACAGTGGAGGAACTACCGCACGGAACATCCCCCCCAAACATAGAGAATTGACCTCTGGAAACAAACAGAAGCCAGAACTGCACGGAAATGTTGCCAGAGGGGAGTGGTGCACTCCCAACAGAGCGAGGCGGGAGTTTGTAGGACGGGAGACCAGCGGATCCTGTGAGAGTGGCGACAGGGTGCAGAACATTGAACACGTTCTGCGCGACTGCCCACTCTCACCTGATTGAGCTGACACTCAGCATCAACCAAACATCACGAGAGCGGCCGGCTGTCTGCTGTGGCAAGCTGCGAAATGATGATATCCAATAAATTTTTTCCTGTCTGATACAAATAGTCTGTGGTTATATTTGTGCTCAGCGGTCTATCATAAACAAAAAAAAATTCTGAGGAATTTCTTTGAAAAACTTTGTTGTCCAGTGTTGTTGATCGCTTACAGCTGTTGTCTTGGAAATCGTTGGTTCTTATAGTGTTGTCTGTCGTGGTATTGTCCCATTATTTATGCTTGCCACTGACCCACAGTATGTTTCCCATACTGGCAATAAGGTGATTCTGATGTGACTAAGACTGCTTCAAGGACTCTGTAGTTTAGTATTCTATATTCTGGGTGCTTTTCGCTCGTCCTTTTGCCATTCTTTATTTTGCGCATTGGGTGCTTACTGCCTGTTACTCCACTGGCGTACAGAGCAGCAGTGTAGGTTCTCCACCTCGTTCAGAGTTTCCTTCATCGTGCCAATAGCGCGATTTTCACGCCAGGGTCCCAGGTGGAGACTGGGGAATACCGTCACACTCAGATGTAGAAGGGCACGTCGTTGTCGTTTCTGTGGCGGACTTATTTAACCAGTCAGGGTTGTTGGTCCTGAGCCAAGCCCCTGAACCTGGAGGACCGGTGGACCACTCTTAGTCTGATCTCTACCCTTTGACCTGTTTGGCATGGGCGACCCTACCGAGACCCAAAGCATAAAGCCCTGACTCCGGCCAGCGTAGCTCTCCGGGTCGTTGAGGCACGCGAGCCCCCCAAGACCCTACGACAAGGCTGTGGTCCTCTTGGAAGTTGCGTTCTGTGCGGTTGAGGTTTTCCTTGAACGGGTTCCAGGGTGTTCCTTTGTTTCGTGGCTGTCGGTGGGGAAGACGAATCTCAGGCCTGAACACGGCAGGCGGAGTTTGTTGATAAACGTACTTTGAAATTTAAAGCTAATCTAATCAAGACCGATCATCTGTCGAGGCAGGCCAAAGGGAAAGGTCATAACAGAACGCAGAATAAAGTGTTACAGATACAGCAGGAGTGTGGCGCAGACGGGGGATGAGGTGCAAGGGCCTCGACGAGGTAGATTCGATGCCTGGCTTATTATGACCACAATATACTGAGGTTATATTGTGCAAAATCAAAGGCATCCTAGATTTTTAATGTTTTCTTTTGTGTAGTGAATATTTCGGTAATCTTCCTCTTGGTCCCTTATCCCAGTGAGGAATAGGCGTTGATAACCTCCCATCACCATCATCCAAGGTCATGGTTGGAGTTCATCAATGCCTCTGCGATCCATTGTATGCACCGTCCGGGGAATTGGCCATAAACAGCTTCTCCTCTTGGCCGGCCAAACCCTTCCACCTCTCCCGACGGGGACGTTGGGCTGGACTTCGAGAGGCAGTGTTGATAAATATTGTAAATACACTGCGTGATTGAGCACTCTTAGTTCGTTTAAATAAATACGTAAATTGTGTGTGTCTTTACCCGTGATACGTGCGTGCCCCGCTTAGCACGAAGTTAGACTCACACTTCGGACTCCCGTGTCTCGCTTCGAATTAGTTTCATGTCTTGTAGTTGTGAAATGTAACAGGAATCCACGG